>NC_056734.1:359034149-359099149 GCF_019279795.1 Protopterus annectens
GATTTTGTTTTTGTAACTAGCTTTGGAGGATTTTATGAGAGATCTCAGCTTCTTACTAAGGCTGACCACAGAGTTCCTCCAATCATGGGATTTTACTCTTTTTTGCAACAGTTTCTTTCTTCTGTTGTAGAGTTTGTTTATAGCAGGGTACCACCAGATTGGCTTCCTTTTTTTGGAGGATAGCATCTTGGTTCTGTTAGGGATTGCACGATCCATGCACTCGTGTAAGTGCTTATAAAGTGCAATTGTATAGGATTCAGCAGTCGTATCTCTAGTTTCCATCAGCATGGGTGTCATGAAGTTAGCCACTTCTGTCTTAAGAAGCATGAAATTGGCTTTGGAGAAATGTTTTACAGTGGTTTCCCTAATGGGGGGGCTGGGATGTGGATGTCTAGGGTGATTTGCTTGTGGTTGGATCTGACCAACGAGGATTTGACCTCTGGTGTGGAACACCGGTTGCCCATGTTGGTAATGACCAGGTCTAGGATATTGCTGCTCCTGGTGGGGGTGTGGATAAATTGATCCAAGGCATTAGAATTTATGAATTCCAGAAAACGTTGAGCACAAGAGTTGGTACATGAGAAGTTTTCCCAGTTAATGGTGGGGTAGTGGAAATCACCCATTATTAGGGTGTTAGGTTGTACCCTAATATTACCCAGTGTATCAGGAAATGAGGAGTGGGAATCCTGGGGCATGGGGGGGATCTGTAGCAAGCTACAATTTTCATTGCGGTCTTGCCCAGAGTTAGTTGCACTTGGATAATCTCAGATGCATTATGCTGAGCAACTAGCCTGGAGGTGTGGATAGCCTTAATGAATACTGACACGCCTCCACCTTTAGTGCTTCGGTCCAAGTTAGGTGGCCGAAAGGTGTGGTATGAAGTATAGCCTGGTAATGCAGGGGTGCTCTCTGGAGCCTTGAACCAGGTCTCTGTCACTGCACAGATGTCGATGTTCTCCATTTTAAGCACTGCCTTGAGTGAGTGCATTTTGAGGTTTAGATTTCTAGCATTGAGTAGCATTACCCTCAGATTTTGCTTGCTTGTACCTGTTACGGTGGTGAATTTGTCATTTGAATCCTGCCTAAAATAGACACTATAGGCACTATATTAACTAATTTTCTCTATTTTTTGCAGAGGGCCAAGCCCCCCTGCACCCACCATGTGGGGGGCTGTGCCCCCCACATCCCTGTTAATAATATATACTAACTCTGAGATCTCACTATAGTGACAACACTATATTTGTTCATACATACTGCAGTGTGATGTCAAAGTGCCGTTTCGGAGAAGTGTAAATTCGGAGTTATGGTCCAGGCAAAATGTAGTTCGGAGAACTGTACTTTTGGCAATGTAAATTGGAACTATATATATATATATATATATATATATATATATATATATGTGTATATATATATATATATATATATATATATATATATATATATATATATATATATCCAGTATACATTAATTTGATCGGCTGGCAGATGGCCGATCAGAAAAAGTTCGAAAGCAGTGCGGCAATTTCTCATAATTTCGTAGCCAATTTATGCAAAATGCAATATATCCCCCCCTTTTTGATCCATGGTAGCATTTTCTTTAGGTGGTATAGTGGTCGGAAATGTCGCATTCAATGTTTTGTATGACATTCCGACAATTCGCTATTGAGAAATTCCACATTCTGGCTCAGTTTTATACCCGTTCGAGGTAAGTTAGGTCGCTGAAATGAATATATTCATATATATATATATATATATATATATATATATGTATATATATATATATATATATATATATATATATATATATATATATATATATATATATATATATATGTCCACAAAACAATGGCAAAAAAGACACACCAGATAAATACCCTACCCCACAAGGCAGTCAGCAAGAACATAAAATGAAGTAGAATAAAACGATGGCCAACCCTTCTAAAAGTAAAACATCTTTAATAGATTCCAAGGTTTCACAGACTGCTTCATCAGACAATACTACTAATCTAAGCCTTCATTCATTATTACGTTGCTTGTGACTCACCTGCAAACCGTTAATTACTACTAAATATTTAAAGAAACATCATCTAAAAAGCATGCTTACTAAGAAATGTCACCACTATTAAAAATATGTAACAGGTTTTACATTAACTAATGTGTTCAGCTTTATAAAAAACATCAAAGAATGTATTACTATCTACCTGCAATCACATTCTATAAGTCATATTAAACAACTATATATTATATAAAAAATATATATAGTCTAATATACAAAAAAGATATAAAAAATATTGGTTAAAAGTATGTTTCATCCAATAGTCTGTCAACAGACTTATACATACTATCAAAAATACTTTATCTGTGCAGGGGTCAGGCTTTTAAAACAGGTTTGATTGGGACTTTATCATTTAGACCACAGCCACTGTCAGCTCGCAGACTGATGATCCAACAGGTTTTGTTGATTTCCATCCTATTTCTAACATCCCCACATTGCTCATCCAATCTAGTTCTATCCATACTTAAAAATCTAAATGTATACATGCCCCATTCATTGGCAATATGTTTAGCTAGAGTATTAGTAGTTGTCAATACTAATATTGTATAAATGTTTTCTTATCCTATCACGCAGACTACTGTCAGTCTTACCCACATAGAATGGGCCACATTCTATGCATGTATTGAAATTTGGATTGTAAAATTATCCTGTTGAGTCAATGTGCTCACAAAAATTACATCTATAAAAAGGGATAGTACCTGAACTAATATTTCCCTGAGTATTCCTATCTACTGAGTAACATAACCTTCTTTTCAGGGACATCACATTTTTGTATATAAAACTAGGAGTGTTACCCACTATTTCCTGTATCTTCCTACCTGCTGCTAAAATTGGCCAAAACTTCTTATATATATATATATATATATATTAGTTGCTATTTTGACATTACTTGAGAAACAGACTGGTAGTCTGACATAGATTTTCCTCACTGTTGCCCTGCATAGGAGCATTCATCCATTCAAATGTGTCAGAAAAATAGGTCCGAGCCTTCTCTTGTCACTTGTCTTTCCCTATTGTATTATATCCTTAACTTTATATGTGTTATAACCCCTATTTATAAATCTACCCTCCATTTCCTTTATCTCTGCCAGGAAGACATCATCCTTCTTGCATAACCTAGAGATTCTCATTGCTTGTCCCCTTATTATGTTGTCAAATATGGGGGGGGGGTGCATATTACTTCTATGCAATAGATTGTTCCTATGATATTTTTTCTATGTACTTTAGTACTAACGTCCCCTGTCTGAGGTTTAATTACATTCACGTCCAAATAAGATATCTGATCATGTGAATAATCCATAGTAAAATTCACAAAAAGATGTAACTTGATTAATATATACATTAAAGGTCTTTAATTCATCCTCTGTGCCTCTCCATATTAGGTTCATAGGTTCATAGGTTCATACTAGGCTATCTGCCCGAGGGCATTTATAAGCCTAGCCCATTGTTTTGTGGCTTACACCACCCCTTTAGTATGGGGAACTATACCCATTATTTTGCTGTGCCTCTGTCGAGCAGTGACACTGAGGTAATTCCTGGGGTATATCTGCGATCTCCCATCCATTGGTCAAGATTTCTCTTGAACAAGGCCAGCGAGGTGCTCTGCCTCACATGTACCGGGATTTTGTTCCACAGCATAGGGAGTCTTTGGGTGATGAATCTATCCCTCCAGCACGTCCTATTAATAGCCGTGTCGAGGTTTAAGTCTCCCGCCCTTGTGGCTCTGATGGATCTAGATTTTTGAGGTGAAGCATATTCATCAAATCTGGGTTTGACATGGCCTTGTATGTTAGGCAAAGGTCACCTCTGAGCAAGCGTGCGACTGAATAGAGCTGGAGTTCTTTCAGTCGGGCAGCATAGGACAGATTTTTGAGACCCTTTATCCTTTTGGTGAGGAACTTTTGTGGCCTCTCCAGCTGCTGCAAGTGTCGGGTCAGATACATTCCGAATGGGGCATTGTACTCAATCATTGGTCTGATGAGTGATGAGTAAAGGGAGACTATGACCTCCCTTGATCTAGATGAGAATCCCTTCATGATAAGGTGGGCAATGTAGAAGGACTTCCTAACTACTTTAGCTACATGGGTGTCGAATGACAGACCACTATCAACCTGGGTCCCCAGGTCCCTGATAACTTCTTCTGTGCTCAGTGGATTGCCACCTATTTGGTAGCTAGGGGTAACCTTGTTTTTCCCGAAGGGTATGACTATGCATTTTTGGCATTTAACTTTAGGCCGTGGCTCTGGCACCAGTTATCCGCTTTCTGTGAGACCCTTCTGAAGGATATCTGTGTCAGATGTGTTTTCTACTATGGCCCAGTTTGCAGTCATCTGCAAACTTTGTCAGCCATAACCCTCCTGTGTTTGCTTGTACTGGAAAAGTAGATGCCAAACAAGAGTGGGCCCAGGACTGAGCCCTGTGGGACACCACTTGTGACAGGCTTTGAGTCTGACATGGCGCCAGCAACTCTGACCCTGTGGGTTCTGTCACTCAGCCAGTTTGCAACCCATCTTGTGATGTATGGGTTAACATTTAAGCTGATGAGTTTTTCAATGATACCCGAGTGGGGTATTGTATCAAGGCCTTAGCCAGATCGAGGTAGGCTGTATGGACTGCCTTTCCCTCATCAATGGCTTTGGTGACTGTTTCAAAAAGTCAACCAAGTTTAAAAGGCATGATCTGCCTTTGACAAAGCCAAACTGGGTTGGATCCAAAGTCTGCAAATTCCCTATGTCTTTATTTATGAGGTCCATTATGATCCTCTCCATGGCTTTGCAGATAAGGCTTGTCAAGCTAATGGGCGGTAATTTCCAGGGTCTGTGGAGGCACCGCCTTTGTGAAGTGGGACCACAGTTGCAGTGCGCCACTCCCTGGGTACGTATCCAGAGGTAAGACTTTGATTAAACAGCTGTCCTAGCTGTGGGTTTAATTCCTCATTGAGTTCGTGGAGCACACAGCCGGGGACACCATCGGGTCCCATGGATGCTGTGTTTTTGCTTTGGAGAGAGCAGTTCTCACTTGGGCGCTGGAGATGTTTGGGGCGCTGCACTCATTTGGTATAGATATCTCTCCTTTTGGGGGGGAGGGGGGGAGAAGTTTGCACTGAACCTGTCAGCCAGTATGTTGGCAATGTCTGTAGGATCAGTAATCTTCACATCATTTTGAACTAGTTCTGAGCATATATGGGAGTTTCCTCCTAGGTTTCTAACATAGCTAAAGAAGGCCTTATGATTGTCTTTTGAGTCTTTAGCTATTTTTCTCTCGAAATTTGCTTTGGATGATTTTATGAGAGCTCTTAGTTTTTACTTATAGTGATCAAGGGTGTCTTACCTTTTAAGGATTTTGCTCTATCTTGTAGTAGCTTCCTCCTTTTGTTGTAGAGTTTGTTTATGGCTGGGGTCCACCAGACTGGACGCTTGCCTTTGGTACAAAGAGTCTTTGTTTTGCTTGGGATTGCCTTATCCATGCAGTCCTGCAGGTGCTGGTAGAAGGCGTTTGTAAGTGATTCAGCGGCTTGAGTATTGTTTTCCGCCGGCTCGGGGCCTGAAAGGAGACCACACTAGTCTTTAGAAGTGTGAAGTCGGCTTTTGAGAAGTTCTTTACTGTGGTCTTTTTATTTCAGGTGGGGTGGGATGAGGACCTCCAGCGAGATTAGTTTGTGATCTGATCTCACCAGTGAGGGGTATACTTCGGTGTTGAACATTGTGCTCCCATGTTCGTGATGATGAGATCAAGTATGTTATCTCCTCTTGTGGGATGGTGACTAGTTGTTCCATGGCATTTGAGTTTATGAATTCCAGGAACTTTTGGGCTAGGGTGTTTGGGCTTGAGTAGTGTTCCCAGTCTATATTAGGGTAATTGAAGTCACCTAGTATGATGGTGTTTGGTGATACATTTATCCCCTCTAGTGTTTTCAGGAAGGCCATGTGAGTTTCCTGAGTTTGTGAGGGTGGCCTGTAACATGCTACAATTTGCAGAGCAGTCTTGCCTATGGTTAATTGCACCTGGATGGTCTCCGATGCATCGTGCGTTGCCACCAGTCTTGAGGTGTGGGTGTCCTTGATGAATATGGATACCCCCTCCTTTCTTGGTATTGTCCGGATTTTGGGGCGGAACGCATGATATGAGGTAAAACCTGATAGCGCTGGGGTGCTCTCAGGAGCCTTGAACCAGGTTTCTGTCACAGCACAGACATCGATGTTCTCCATACTGAGAAGGGCCTCGAGTGCGTGCATTTTGAGATTTAGACTTCTGGCATTGAGCAGCATTACCCTTAGTTTTTTCCTTTTTGTGTTCTAGGGTGGTAGGTTTAGAATTTGAGCCTTGCCTAAAAAGGCACTATGGGGTGGCAAGAGCCTTTGCCAATATCCGAATCCCAGGGTGACAAGTGCAAGCCATCCCTTGTGAAGCAGCGTGGCTTGTCCAGCATGTCATCCCAGGCAGACAGATACTGGATCCCCTTTGAATGACACCAGTGTTTAAGCCAATTGTTAAAGCTGATCATCTTATCTCTGTATTGTGGCATCATTCTTGGTGAAGGTAGGATACTGCTCAAGGTCAGGGTCATACCTGCCTGGGCTACATAATCAGAGAGCTCCTCAATGTCTCTTTTCATGTAGTCCAAGGAGGTACGTCTCAGGTCGTTTACACCAGCGTGGACAATGACTGAGTCATATTTGTACCTGCTGTTGAGAGACCTGAGTGCTTGCGTTATGTGGCGGATTCTAGCGCCCGACAGGCAGCTTACTGTGACCTTCTCCTTACTCAGTCTGGTGAGCGGGACATCAGTGTGTCTGACTATGGAGTCACCAATGACTAGTGTGTCTGGCATTGTGTTTGGCCTTAAGGGCTGTGACTGTTTGACACTCTGACTGTGAGGTCTATGTGTTGCGGGTGTTGTGTTCTGAGGTGGTGGTTGTTTGGGTGTCTGCTTTGGTGGCCTCTGCTGTTTTGGTAGATTTTTGATCAGAGCCTCCGAGTATGTCTTTGTGTGTTTATGTGTATGATTTGAGGTTGTAATGGTACTATGCGAGACTGGGTCTATAGTGTGTGTGGTAACCTTCTCCTCCTGACTGGTCTTGCCAGTCCTATGTTGAGAGAGCTCAGCCTCCAGTTTGGCCGTATAGTTGCATCTCTCGCATGTATTTGTGTTTTGTGGGAGGAGGAAAGGGTTGTCTGTGTACATGAGGCAATTGAAACATTGCCTCAATATTCCCAGGTTCACCAGCTGAGCAGGAGAGGACACTAGCAACTGAACCCCCGACATGCTAGAAGGGTAGACGAAAAACTTTAAAAAAAGATTCCGGGGACGTGGGTGACCGAGAAATGGGGGGTTGCCTTTTGGGGTACTATCTATGACAAGAGTGCCGTATCAAGGTAATAAGTACTGTAGGAGCAAGTGCTAGGTTTAATAGATAGAGAATAGTCTACTTGGAGTCAAGTAGAGTTGATCTTTAGTTATAGGATACGCTGATTTGATCAGTAGTATAGTTCGAGGAAGGTAGTTTTAAGGGAAAATTTGAAGAGTGGACTTTAGGTAGCCGAATAGTTTAAACCTGCTTAACCGGCACTGCCCTAGTGTGCAACAGTGGCAGCTCCGGCTAAATCGCTCTAAATCAAGGCTAACGCGCTTAGCTGCTTTTATACCAGGGGCTGGAAAAGCTAGAAACTGGCCCAAAATGACCAATAAACTACTAGTTACTGGCTGAAACCTCACAAAACTGGACAAAGGCAGCTCAATGCTTCCCACTCCCACTGGTAAGCAAGGTAGCTTCCCTTCCCCAAATAAGGCAAGGAAACAGTACACGGAACTACAACCAAAGCCCAGGAATCAGCAACTCTGAAACTGGACTAAACTAGTAAAGCAGGAAAGCAAGGTAGCTTCCCTTCCCCAAATAAGGCAAGGAAACAGTACACAGGAACTACAACCAAAGCCCAGGAATCAGCAACTCTGAAACTGGACTAAACTAGTAAAGCAGGAAAAACAAGAGATATTTTTTCTTTTTTTTTCTTTTTTTCACAAAACAGGCAGAAACAGGTACAGCAAACACTTATAAATGCTATGAATCAGCTACTACAGCTTACACAGAAGAATTTGCTACAAATACAGTCAAATAGTAACAAACAAGGATTCCAAGTGCAATATTAAGTTAAATGCAGTAAAAACAGCTTCAATGTAACAGAAAGGCAGGCGAAATACAGTTGCTAGGTATTCAGATGTGGAAAGCAACAAAAAATATACTTAGTATCAAGAAAAGTCGCTTATTCAGCTCTCTGCAGCCTGGATTACTCTGCTGGCCCACGGTAGAAACATATCTGTTCCTTATATGGTTCCTCCAAGATTGCTCCCTCTTCACATGTGGCCATTACCAGGTTGGCATAGATATTTGCATAAGATGTGCCCATAGCTATGCCATACACCTGCAGATAGATGTTCTTTTCAAACATAAATACATTATTTTCCAATACAGCTTCCATTAAAAAGCACAATAAATCTATATTCTTACTTATCTTATATTCTTATCATATTCACTATGCTTGACCAAATATTGTAACATAGTTATTCCACTTTCATTAGGTATTTTTGTGAACAATGACTGGACGTCCAGCAGTACCAAAATAAGTTCTTCCACATTCACTTGATCCCTGAAGAATCTAAATAGATCTCTCAAAAAATGTTTGGGACTATTTTCCAATAAGGGTTTAAACTTCTTATCTAAAAATATGGAAATTGGCTCAGTACACCAATTTCTCCCTGGTCTTAAGGGAGGGTTGGTGGAATGCTTATGTATTTTTGGTATACCTTGTATAAATTGGGATCAGGGGTTCATCTATCATGAAATACTTGTGTGGTGTTCAATAACCCTAGATGTTAAGCTCTCTTCCAATATTCTATCCACACCGTTTATTATCATATCAACTTCTCTGTATGTAATCAATCTATAAGCTTCATCCTCCGTGAGCATTCTTCTCATACTAGTGACGTAATGTTGGTATTCCATTATTACCATGGGTCCACCCATATCTGCTGGTTGTATTACGGTTGTATTATCATTTTGTAAGTCTAAAAGTGCCTTATACTCATTCTTGGTCAGCTTGCTGTGTAACCTAATTACATTACATGAGTTACGATCTGGTTGCTATGTGACCTAATTACATTATTTTATTTATTTATTTATTTTACATTTGTTGACCGGGATAGTCTGACTGGATATATGTCTATTTTCAGCGGAACCCCAGGGAGAAAATCTCCAAGGTTGAACACACAGTAAAAATCAAAAAATGATTACAAGTTGCACACAGTTTACAGGCTCCTGTTGAGCAAGCAGGTAATATAATCATACATTTTTAAAACAGTGTTGACAAATTAACTAGGCAATGTAGCATGATTACAGACTACAGAGGAGGATCTTGTCAGGTTTTGAACAAGGACATAACCAGTGAGTTTTAAAGAATAGCTTGAGGCTTTTTTTAAACTGACTAAGAGAGGGTTCAAGAGTAAGATCAGCAGGAAGAGAGTTCCAAGTTTTGCCAACAGAGTTAGCAAGCAGAGAGTCCCCAGCAGAGTTGTTGATTTTGGATGTTTGTACCAGTAGTTTATTAGAAGAGCCAAGTGACCTCAGGTTGCTATAAGGGATGATGATATTTTTAAGTGCAGGCATATTATCAGGGTGGTTGAGAACTTTATGGGCAATTATAAGCTGGTTGAATTGAAGTAGGCTAGGCCATTCTAGCCACACCAGAAGATTTAGGCTGTGACAGTGGTGAGTTTTACAGGCCGTGCCTGTTGCAAAGCTAGCAATATGATTATAACAGCTGGAGAGTTTGCTAAGAGTGGATTTGTTCAAATTAGTGAGTAGCGTACTTGAGCTGTCAGCTCTCACTCTTTGTGCTTGCTTACGTTGTGTGCACCTTGGAATCTATTAAAGATTGTCTACTTGAGTTACAGTCTAGTTGCTATGTAACCTAATTACATTACTTGAGTTACAATTTTTATACAACTCATTAATGCACAATTTCTCAAAAACATTCAGTACTGGATGGTTGACAGGGATATAAGTACTAGGTTTACTAAATTGAAATATTGTTTCATCAGATGTAGTACATGCAAAATTCAATTTAAGCATTACATTTCTTATAAAACACTTTAAATCCAGATGCTTTCTGTGATGGTATAAAAGAAATGCCTCTCAAGCACTGCTTTCAAATTCTCAGTTAAAATTCTGCTTGAAATATTACAGATCAGTGAATGCCCTTTGCTGTCCACATTTTCTTTATGGTCGCTGTGAGTTGTTGATCGATTTCCTGTTTCCTCTTTGCTCTCATTTTGTTCCTGCGACGATGATACATATTCCCCTTCTCCTTGGACACTGGCAAAGGGAATGTATAAAAACCCTGCTGTAATTTGCCGTCATTCATATTATTGTGCCTTCCTCTACTGGTCGGAGGTACAGTTACGGTTGACAATACCATTTGTTCATTTACTTCATTATGTTGCTTCTGACTTATATTAGCCTCCTTTCTCCTTGCTCCCTGCTGTTGTATTGACTATAGACTGCGTGACAGGTTAAGGGAACATATATACAGTATTAGTGCTAAGACCACTACCAATGCTCTAGCTAAACATACTGTCAACGTAGGGGGCATGCATAAATTTAGATTTTTACTTATGGATAGAACTAGATTAGACGTGGAGACATTAGAAATAGGATGGAAATCAACGAAACCCATTGGATCATCAGACTGAGAGCTGACAGTGGTCATGGTCTAAATGATAAAGTCCTAATCAAACCTGTTTTAAAAGCCAGACCCCTGCGCAGATAAAAAAATTTTTGTGATAGTATGTATAAGTCTGTTGACAGACTATTGGATGGAACATACTTTTAACCAATATTTTTATATCTTTTTTGTATATTTGACTATATATATTTTTTATATAATATATAATTGTTTAATATGACTTATAGAATGTGATTGCAGGTAGATAATAATACATTCTTTGATATTTTTTTATAAAGTTGAACACATTAGTTAATGTAAAAACATGTTATGTATTTTTAATCGTGGTGACATTTCTTCGTAAGCATGTTTTTTGGATCATGTTTCTTTAAATATTTAGTAGTAATTAATGGTTTGCAGCTGAGTCACAAGCAACGTATATAATGAATGAAGGCTTAGATTAGTAGTATTGTCTGATGAAGCAGTCTGTGAAACTGCTTACATTTTGTGCACCTTGGAATCTATTAAAGATGGTTTACTTTTAGAATGGTTGGCCATCGTTTTATTCTACTTCACTATATGTACACACACACACACACACACACACACACACATATATATATATATATATATATATATATATATATATACATACATATCTCCTCCCCCCCACACACACACACACACACACACACACACACACGCACACACGCACACACACACATACACACACACAATGTCTGACTCAAAAAACTTGATTGCCACCTCACTCTTTCAGGGCAAGGATTCCCCATTGCCTGCAGGCTGGAAACACATTTTAATGGAGGTGTGTGGCCCTTCCTCATTTCTTAGAGTCATTGGATGGCTGCAGCAGTTGTATTCCATATTAAAGAAATGCTGTAGTTTTGTCAGAGGGGCCTTGCTTGTGGGCATTTGAGGTTGGCAGCATTGATTGCCATATCAGATGCGTCAGTGATTGCCACTGATGACACAGGCCCCCAAAGTAATAATTACTTTAGAGCCGTTTTACCACTTGTCCTAAGACTAGATAGGCTAATTAGTGGGATGCTGTTTATATCGATATTGGAACTGCTAACTAGTAATTAGCTGTACTTAGCTGCAGCCGATCATTTCCATCAGTGCTTTAGGAAAACAGAACAAGCACTGGAAGCTGACAAATGCTGCCAGTGAGAACAATGAATGTTATTTTAATTAGCACAGAAAATATACATATATATACATGCATACATACATAGACAGATAAATAAATCTTCCTGTGATACAAAACTGATAGGGCTAGAACTATCCACACACCTGCATGGCACTTAATGCAGCCGGTCCTAAAGATGTCATGCTTTTAAGCTTGAGTGCTTTGACAATGAGATGAGAGAAAAAAGCCAAGACTGTCAAGCTACAGTGGTGAAACTTGGTGTCCAACATTCCTTTTCATCATCTTCCTTTCATTTGTGGGTTCTGTTCTAGAAGCTGACGAGTGGATTGTAGGAGTAGGCTTTTATTTTACCTGTACAGTTTTTGTGTATTTCTTTCCCTGAAGAGTGGACATGACTTTAAGCTTTTGTAACTTGTATATTCTCTATGAGGGAGTAAACTGATAGCAAGTCAGTAGTGTAGCAACAGTGGGGTGAAGAGGGCTGCTTCGCTAGGTGCAAAGCGTTAAGGGATGCAGTCAAGAGCTCTGAGTCCTGCATCAGCACTTTGTGTATCAAGTCAATATCAGCTTTGCTACAGTTTTAAACAAAGCAGAATTTTTAGCTCTTCAGTTGTAGAGTTAAAGGAACTAAAAGAGCTGAAGGGGCCGTGTATCTGTAAGAAGCCGAATGGTACGTTTGTAAAGGCTGACTTTTTTTTCTCTTTTATTGAGCTGTGCAGGGGTACCAGGGCAGCAGCATGGATTGTAGGAAGCTTCAGAGATTTGGACTGGCTGTTGTACAGTAGGCTTCCTACAGTGTAAGCCAGTAACACACTTCCTTTTTTTAACTCTTCACTTGAAGAGCAGAGGGAGTAGAGTGCTATTAACTAGGACAACACCAGAAGCTAGATGAGCAAGCTACGGCTCTGGCAATAGTTACATGTGCGCAGTGAAATGCAGGGGACAGTGTGACTTGTATTGTCACATTTACAACCACTGATTAAAATGAGAGACTTGGGCTGTGTACTGTTTTGATAGCAGGACATTTGGGAAGTCAAAGCTTGCAGAGCACATTACTGGAGTATTGTTTGTTGTGTTGCTGACCATCTTAGTGTTGCATTATGACCCAGCATGCACACCATTCATATTTTTTTGTCCAGTATCATATAGCCTTGATTGCTGAAGACTTTTAAATTGTGTGGTAATCACTGGCTTGTTTATAAAACCAGCTGTTGCATGTTTAATATGATTTATTTATTGACTGACTGATTTTGGGGGTGCTAATTAGAATAACATCCATTGTAATCACTGGCAACAGTAATCAGGTTCTGATGACAGTTCTGCTTCTTGTGTAAACTGCTACAATATCAGCACCACTGCTCACGTATAGTAATGCAATGTCAGCCCCACTGCTAGTGTATACTGCTACAGTATCAGCCCCATTGCTTGTGTACACTGATGTAGTGTCAACCCCACTGCTTGTGTTTGCTGCTACAGTATCAGCACTACCACTTGTGAAGACTGCTGTAGTGCTTGCATAATTAATTATACAGAGTACTACAGTATCAGTACTGCTCAGTGTCAGTACTCATTTATACTGCTGGATCAGTGATACCAGTGTTTGTTCACAATGTTGTAGCAGCTACTAAGTACCAGTGCTCATGCACACTACTATACAAGTATTAGTGCTCATTCAGCAACCAAAAGAAGGACTGTGCAATAAAACCAAAAAACAAAGTAAAGCACAGAATAGAGAACCACTCTGCATAAATGTTCAACTGTAAAAAACAGCAAAATGGCAACAATGGAGGCAAATAATGAAAAAATACACTTTTAATAAGACATTGAGCACTTTCATCTTTCCATATCCAGACTTCATCAGAATGAGTTAAAACCACAAAGATTCCACTTAAATCGGAGCGTAAATTAATTAACATCAATTAAATTAATTGAAGAATCAATTAAAAAATTCCATGTCTAAATTAAACTTTAAAGGTATATGATTACATAAAGTCAAAATGGTATATTAGTTAAAATTCTATTAAATAAAAAAAATGTGTAAAAATTAAAATACATCGGAAAACTTTTCTTTTGTGCTATTGTTACTTTATAATTTATCAGCCCTTAATTTTAAACTGGGCTGATAGAAATACAATCATTTAGCCTCAGTTCAAGGTTTGCTCTCAAAAGTAATTGCCAGTACAGCTTCAGATACTCAGTTCGGGTTTCCCAAGCCACTCCCCAGGGATCCAGTGAAACATCTTTCAAAAAAAAAAGTAAAAACTACCTGTTTTACATATTTTTCTGTGTTTAGCCAAGGCATTATTGTCATAACTCCTATTTATATCATATATATATTTCATATATATGTCTTTTTAGGGGTTTCTTGGTTTTCCCAATATAGAATGCTGGGCATACATTAAAACAGTGAGGTAAATTTCCCCTCTGCTATTACATTTAAAAACCTTTTTATCTGTAAGTTATGTGCTTTGAGGTAATGCTTGGACATTTTAGTACATAAGAGCACTGCCCACAAAAAACACATTTATAAGTTCCAACCTTGGTTTTGTTTATGTTCAAATGTTTAATCTGTTCTATTAGGTCCTTAAATTTCAACCCTTTTTATATACCATCACCAGGGGTTTAGAAAAAGTGAGCAATTTATTTGGCATAACCTTAAATTTCTGCCAGTATTTTAAAATAATATTTTTAACAATTTGATTATAATGGTTATATTCTAAACAGAATGCCTTGTTGAAATCACCATGATTTGATTCATCTATACCCTTATGTTATTTAAAATTCTCATTAGATATTGCATCATTCTTTATAAATTTAAAGGTATATTTATTTCCCATGCCTGAATGATTTCATCCTTAACAGGTCTAGTAAAAGTATCAGAATAGCTCCTCTCTAAAAATAGTTGAGATATAAAATTGCATTCATGCACAAAGTCATCATAATTAGAAGTCATCCTTGCTGCTCTAATAAGCGGGCCTTCAATGATACGCTTTAAAAATATAGCATGCTCTCCAGTAAAATGCAGGTAAGACTTTGAAAAGATATCTTGTCTATGTATTTTGCTCTTAAAAGATTTATTTTCATAATCTTTAATAATGTGTACATCTAAGTAGTGGAAGATGTCATTCTGTATCTTGTGGGTGAATTTTCAAAAAGAACTAGTATGTTGAGTACTTTCAATAAACTGTAACAAATTCTCATGGGACCCTGGACAAAAAATACAAATATCATCAAGGAACAGGGTGTAGAGTTGACAGTGCTTGAAGTAGGGGGAATTTAAAACATAAGTAAGTTCCCAGATTAAAAGTATTAAGTTAGCAAAAATGGGAGCACATACCACCCCCATTGCAACTCCTCTGGTTTGCTTAAAATATTTGCCTTAACAGTACATATAATTATTATCTAAAATGAGTTCCATAAAATCAGTAAGCAGCCTTATTTCCTTAGTATTCAAAAATTCACAAGAAACTAAAGTTTGTTCAAATCATTCAATGCCTGTAGAGTAAGGTATCACAAAAAATACATCTATAATGTCAATAGTGACCATCAGACCATCCTCCAAAAATTTGTCACACATACATGTTCCAAAAAGTCCCGTGAGTCTGTCAAAATATGTATTTTATGATCATAGGGCTTTTTAAGTTTTCTATCCACAAAAGCTCCTGGGGGATGTGCTTTTGAACCACTAGCAACCAGAATCAGATGTTAAGATGGATTAACTAGTTATTTTAGGTATACCAGATATAGATGGCATCCTAGCTTTATCAATCTTAAGAAAATCATGCAGGACCTTATCTATAGCATTTTGTGCTAATAAATCATCCAGTGGCATATCAGTATGATGATATGTAATATTAACCTAGTTTTTGGATGTCAGGAAATATTTTCCTGCCTCATACAACATATATTCAGCATTTTGTCTATATTCCACCATATTCATAAGCACTAGCCCACCCCTTTAACTGGTTTCTTCACATGTATAGTTTTCTTTTGAAATAGTTTTTCCAGCATCATCTTTTCTGCAGCTTGCATCTTGGCAGATCTAAGTATGTCTTTATTACTCAATTCCTTAATATCCTTTAACATCAAATATTCAACATTTTGCAGGATAGGATGAAAAGGGAATTAAAAGTACTTTTCCTCTTAAAGGTAGAAGTAGCCAAATTATCACTATTATGCTGATATAACAAATTTAAATTAACCTTAAGTAGAAATAACTTAAAAGCCAGCAATGGTCCTGCTGATGTTAAAAAAGGGGTGGGTACAAATGAGAAACCTTTTTTAAAAAATAGAAAAATGTACATCAGTAAGTTCCAATTGTGTATAATTATAAACTTTAAAATTGTCTTGTTCATAGGTGATGCCATCAGAATGTTCAACAATGTCAGAATTTATCTCTAAAACTGTTTCTGTCCCCTTGTACCTCTTCCCCCACCCCCTCTTTATCTTTGTTTCCCCACAAAATGTTGGGCTGGTTCGAATGGTTTCCTACTATGTTTCGAGTCCAATAGTTCTGTATTCGATGGGACCATCTTCACGGGGGAAACTCTAAAGGGTTTTGAAAACTAATTTCATTACTCTCTTCTAAAATGGTGGGAATAACATTATCATTAAGAAATTCAGAGTTATTATCTTGATGTAGTTCTGAAGTTCTATGAGTTTTGGAGGCTAAAAGTCCTTTTAAAGGGTAAACTTTGTGGTTCAAATAATCGTTTCTGTCTCTTTCCAATTTCAAGACCCGCCTCCTTTTAAAAACATTCATCTTCTCATCAACTCTGTCATTTTGATAATCTTTCAAAGTACACAATAAATTGTTGTAATAACATAGTTTAATTGAGTAATATCATCAAACAATTCTGACAATAAAAATTCATTAGCCTTTATCATAACCCTCATTACTTCAAACCTCCACCTGTCAAACATACTGGTTAATTCATGATGGAAAACACTTTCTGCTACAGCTTTGTTGAGATATTTATGCACCCTTAACCCTTTAGGGATCTGTTTCCTACTTAAACTTTCCCTATGGAAAGTGCTATCCAACACTGTATTATGATATTTGTACAATTTATCCTGTAGCCTTTTTTAACATATCAGAATACAAGCCCAAATGCTCCAAAGAGTCCAATACATCTAAACAAATGGGTAAGTTAATCCAGTTACTGAAATCCACTCATTGCTGGGAGACAGCAGCAGTTCCAGATTCTGTATAATTTAAAGGTGCACTGGAAGGGGGCAATGTCCTTGAACCTGTCCCGTTTTGATCAGTATCTCTGTCACTAGAGTTACCACCATTGAAAAGAACACCAAAAGCTTCCTGATTGCAAGGTACAGTACAAGGAACTGATGTATTGGAAGCTTGAGTGCCATTAGTCTATCCGATTGGGTAAGCAATTCCACCAATCATGAAAGCTCTCCTATATCTACATTGTGCAGTTCCATTCACTCCACAACCAGACTCATCTCCATATGGAAAATAGACTGGGTGGTCCTGTTAAGTAAAACCAATAACCAAAAGAAGGGACTGTGCAATAAAACCAAGAATCAAAGTAAAGCACAGAATAGAGATCCATTCTGTACAAATGTTCAACCATAAAAAACAGCAATAATGGAGGCAAATAATGAAAAAATACACTTTTAATAAGACATTGAGTGCTTTCATCTTTCCATATCCAGACTTCTTCAGAATGAGTTAAAACCACAAAGATACCACTTAAGTAGGAACATAAATTAATTAACATTAAATTAATTAAAGAATCAATTAAAAAATTCCATGTATAAAGTAAACGTTAAAAAATATATGATTACATACAGTCAAAATGGCATATTAGTTAAAACTATATTAAATAAAAAAGTCTAAAAACTTAAAATACATTGGAAAAGTTTTTATATGTCCTATTGTTAATGTATAATCTAGCAGCCCTTGATTTCAAAACGGGCCTATAGAAATATAATAATTTAGCCCCAGTTCAAGGTTTGCTCCCAAAAGTAATTGCAAGTACAGCACCAAATACTCAATTCAGGTTTCCCATACCCCTCCCAAGGGGTCCAGTGGAACATCTTCCAGAGTAAAAAAGTAAAAATTACCTGATTTACATATTTTCCTTTGTTTAGCCAAAGCATTATAGTCATACCTCCTATTTATATCATATATTTGTTCATTTATATGTTTTTAGGGGTCTCTCAGTGTTTTCCATGTTAGTGCTCATTCAGACTTGATGCATCACTGATTCCATTGCTCGTTCACACTGCTGTAGCACTGGTACATGGTGCACAGTGTTCATTCAGACTGCTGCTTCAGCAATACCAGTGCTCATGTACTGTGCTGCAGCAGTGGTCCTAGTGCTAATTCAGACTGTTGTGTTATCAATGCTTGTGCTGGTGCACAATATTGCATCACCTGTACCACAAAGTGCCAGTGCTTACTCAGATCACTGCATCAGAGGTACCAGTGTTGGAGTACAATGCTGCAACATATGTACCACAGCAGTTCCAGTCCTTGCACACAATGCTGCAGATTCAGTACTACTAAATACCAGTGCAGATTCAAACTGCTTCATTAGTGGTACCAGTGTTAATGCATAATGCTGTAGCACTATGTCCCAGTACTCATTCACACTGCTGCATTTGAGGTACCAGTGCTTGTGCACAAAGCTGTAGTACTGGCAACATTAAGTACCACAACTCAACTGACTGCTGCATTAGCGGTACCACTGCTTGTGCACAATGCTGCAGGACTAGCATCATTGCTGGTGCAGGCATTCCTTATAGGCATATTTTCAGAGAAAGTATTCTGCACACTAAGGGAGGACAGGAAGAACAGTTCAATAAATGCATACCAAGCTAAGGGGAAAATATTCTCTTGGTCTTGCAAAACAACAGGATAGGATCAGATTGCTGCATTAGTGTCGATAATCCTTGCCTTACTTTTGTCAGCTCTTAAAATTCCAGGTTACCTTATGCCTTAGTGAAGGTGCATGGCTTCAGACATTTTAAGATCTGCTCCAAAACCCCTCACTCTATGCTACTCCTTATTGCCAGCAAAGCAGTTCTTTAAGGGGATCCTGCATTTGAGACCATCTAAGAAAATAAGATAACTTCTCCATGAGACTAACTATGTCCTGAAAAAGCTAGCTTTACCCCCCTTTGTTCCTGCTGCTTCTGTGCCACTACACATTTTGACACTGAAGCTCGTGCTAATAGTACCAGAAGAATTTGTGAATTGTAAAAGTTAATGTACATAGAGTCCTTTCTCATCTTTTATAAGGACAGGGCCACCATACATACATACATACTAACCCTACCTTCATCACTAACATAAGGAGAGGGCAGCCATACCTGCATACTAACCTTACTTTCATCCTTAACAAAGGGATAGGGCTGACATATGTACAAACTAACCCTACCTTTATCCCTAAAATAAGGAGAGGGCCACCATATGTACATACTAACCCTAGCTTCATCCCTAACATAGGGATAGGGCCGCCATATGTACATACTAACCCTAGCTTCTTCCCTAACATAAGGAGAGGGCCACCATATGTACATACTAACCCTACCTTCATCCCTAACATAAGGAGAGGGCAGCCATACCTGCATACTAACCTTACTTTCATCCTTAACAAAGGGATAGGGCTGACATATGTACAAACTAACCCTACCTTTATCCCTAAAATAAGGAGAGGGCCACCATATGTACATACTAACCCTAGCTTCATCCCTAACATAGGGATAGGGCCGCCATATGTACATACTAACCCTAGCTTCTTCCCTAACATAAGGAGAGGGCCACCATATGTACATACTAACCCTACCTTCATCCCTAACATAAGGACAGGGCCTCCATACATACACATACATACATACATACTAACCCTACCTTCATCCCTAAAATTACAACACATCTTTGAACCTGGTTATTAATTTAACAATGTTTTTCCAGCTCTCCAAAGCAAGGGAACAATGGTATTACACTGCTTTGTTGTGCATAGGTAACTGAGATATTACTTAGACATAAATAAAGAAATAATGAACAGCTTCATCACACAGGTACAACCTGTTAGAGATGTAAATATTTAACTGACATAGAGACAAACTTCTCATATCAATGCACTACCAGTAAGCATATTACCTCCACAAACCACGTCAACCAAATGCACCACTAGGCTCATAACATGCTGAGGCTGTAAAGAAAAAAATTACCAAAACCTCTTACAACACTCTCTAAAAGTTGTGGGCCTCCAGTATTCAAGGCAACACCTACTCCTTCACCGCTCACATATGCTATAATCCACACAGATCATCCAAACCTCATGTGGAAAGCAGGCCACACACACACACACACACACACACACACACACACACACAAAACAATGTAATTCTAAGCAGAATAAGATATTATTTATGTATGTATTTTTCATTTAATGACTGTGTTAATCCCACTACATCAGTTTAGAGTTCTCTTTTAAGCTGAGAATGCACTGTACGAACATGTACATAAATGCATGGAACTAGCCATACCCAACAGAACCAAGACGTTCTCCTCCAAAAAAAGGAAGCCAGTCTGGCGGTCCCCTGCCATAAATAAACTCTACAACAGAAGGAAGAAACTGATGCAGAAAAAGGTGAAGTCCCAAGACTGGAAAAAGTCCCTTATTAGCCTCAACAAAAAGTTGAGATCCCTCATCAAATCCTCTAAAGTCAGCTATGAAGGCAGAATTGCAGCAGACACTAAAGACAATCACAAAGCCTTCTATAGCTATATCAAGAACCTCCATGGCAATACCCAGATTTGCTCTGAGTTACTGCACAATGGTACCTCCTATACTGAGCCAACAGATATTGCCAACATACTGGCCGACAGATTCAGTGCCAACTTTACCCCTCTCTCCCCCTCAAAGGACCAATCACAATACCGGAAGAATGCCAGGCACCCAGCATTACTGCAGCACAGGTTAAAGCTGCATTGTCCAAGGCCAAGAATACAGCTTCCATGGGACCCAATAATATCCCTGGCTGCGTTCTACATGAATTACAAAGCAAACTGGCACCACATCTGTGTGCCCTGTTCAGTCACAACCTCACCTCAGGCTCTATCCCTACTGAATGGTGCACTGCTACAGTCATCCCTCTCCATAAAGGGGGAGCGACTACAGACCCTGGAAATTATTGCCCCATTAGCCTGATGAGTCTGATATGTAAAGCTATGGAGCGCATCATCATGGACCAGATTAACAAAGATATAGGAAATCTCCAAACTCTAGACCCCATGCAATTTGGCTTTGTGAAAGTGAGCTCATGCCTGCTCAACCTGGTTGACTTTTTTGAGTCAGTCACCAGGGCTGTGGATGAAGGTAAAGCACTGCATACAGCCTACCTCAATCTGGCCAAGGCCTTTGATACCATTCCTCACTCGGGAATTATTGATAAACTCACCAAACTAGGCATCAATCCCTATATCACTAGGTGGGTTGCAAATGACTCACAGATAGAACACACAGTGTGAAAGTAGCGGACTCCCAAGTCAGACTGCTGACCAGTCATGAGTGGAGTCCCACAGGGATCGGTCCTGGGTCCTCTCCTGTTTGGCATCTACTTTTCAGAAGTCCAGGCCAACACAAAGGGACTCTGGCTGACCAAGTTTGCAGATGACTGCAAGCTGGGAGCCATTATTAACTCCCCAAGTGAAGCAGACATCCTACAGAAAGGCCTCAATGAGACAAATGACTGGTGTCAAAACCATGGCCTTAAGCTTAACACCAAAAAATGCGTCGTTATCCCCTTTGGTAAAAACTCAGTTCCTACTAATTACCACATTGATGGGAGCCCACTGAAGGTGTTATAAGAGATCTGGGGACGCAGGTTGACAGCAACCTCTCCTTTGACCACCCCATTGTCACTGTGGTCAGAAAGTCCTTCTATGTGGTACATCTCATTACCAAGGGTTTTGCATCCAGGAAGAAAGAGGTCATCATCTTTCTCTACTCTTCTCTCATTAGACCAATCATCGAGTATAATGCCCCATTTGGCATGTACCTCGCTAGACACCCACAGCAACCAGAGAGGCCACAGAAGTACCTCATGGAGAGGATCCTAGCCAATAAACACATGTCCTACATGGACAGACTCAAAAGACTCCAGCTATTCTCTGTCTCATATCACCTTAGAGGAGATCTCTTCTTGACTTACAAAGCCATGTCTGATCCAGCTCTGTTAGAAATGCTACATCTAAAAAATCCCAATCACTCTGCACCACATGCTCCAGAGACCTCAACCTCATTACCACAATCAATAAACATGCTGGAGGGACAGGTTCCTCACCCAGAGACTGACCATGCTCTGGAATAGACTTCCCATATATGTCAAGCAGAGCATCTTGCTGTCCCTCTTCAAGACAAATCTTGATGAGTGGATGGGTAATAGAAAGTTCACCCCGGAGATCACTCCAGTGGCTCTACTTGATGGAGGCACTGGGAACTAATGTCGGGCGGCATGATGGCAGGGCACTTCTATGGGCTAGGCTTGTAAAGGCTCCAGGGATATTAGCCTAGTACACACCTATGAACCTATGAGCATTAAAGTAGTCTTTCCTTTGAAGTGGGGTAATTTGGAACTTAGGAAGGGCATTGAACAACTTTCCCTTTTCTTTTCAATAAGTGTTCTAGGTTTTTTTGCATCCACATGAGCTGCCACCAACTCAGGCATAAAGGACGTTGGTTTAATGTCTTATCAAAAGGATGGACATTCAGGGTTGCAGCACCACCTAATGCTGCACTGCAGTGTCAGCTAATGAAAATAAATCAGTCAGTTGGAGCAGGAATGGAACCTACAGCCTTTTGATCTTCTAGCGCCAAATGTGAATCTTGATGCAAAGATGATTAAATATTGTAGACCACCAAACAAAATGAACATCACGTAGAAAAAATGCCACGTAGACCGGAATCCCCAAATAAATCCAAGATTTTATTTCGCAAAACACAGTAAGCGCTTTAATTTGGTAGATATCACCAAACTTCTTCGGACAAAGTAACAGAGCAAATGCAGTCATATTTATACTGAACATACCCTACCTAACAATCAATTAACAGCAATTAATAATGAACACTAAAACCTATATGCATTAAGAAATGTTCAACTTACAAATCAGCACATACATAAAAACACATTTTTAAAATTCCAATTCTCAACATATCAAATACAAAAGCTATAAATATAAAAAACACAATAATATTTTAAATTCTAATAAAATGAAGAAATCCATACTATCTTGAATAAATATTATGATGCTTATACCAAATACCAATAACAGAAAAACCTCATCTATCAAAATCTCTTAATTTTAATTTACTGGAAATAGACAACAACATCATTTAAACTTGGTGGCAGGTAAGCATTAAGAAATACCTGCCACCAGGTTTCTTTTTCCTCGAGGAACAGTTTCAGGGACCCCCCTCAATCCCCACATTTCACCTGCTGTAACACTACAAATTTAAAGGAGTGGTCAGGGAAAGCCTGTATATGCCTAAATAAAGGAT
Organism: Protopterus annectens; assembly: GCF_019279795.1. Lineage (NCBI taxonomy): Eukaryota > Metazoa > Chordata > Ceratodontiformes > Protopteridae > Protopterus > Protopterus annectens. Next base: position 359,057,629 of record NC_056734.1, read on the forward strand.
TTTTTTTCATCACCTTGACATATATCATACCCATGCTCGTAAATTCGCTGCACCAACTTACATTGTGTGTTGCCTATATAAAAGGCAGAACACCTGGTACAGACAGCAGCATACACTACAGCATGGGTATAACAACTAAATTTTCCTTTTATATAAATCCTCATCATTTAAATTAAGGCTGATAAAAATATGCCTACATTTGTGGCACATACCACAAGGTGCCATCCTACCTTCTCCACCCATGTTTGTTTCTTGCTCCAACAGGCTTTTAATATTCCTGCCCTTCCTAAGCACAAATTTAGGGTACCTACCGAAAGTCTCAGCCATTGATGGTTCACTCAAAAGAATGTGCCAGTTCTTATTAACAATATCTTGCACAGCATGACTTTCATTAGAAAAGGTAGATACAAAAAAGCACAAGGGCATATCCCCGGGACAGGACCCATTATCATCTATTATCTATTAATTATCTATTAATATAATCAACATAAAAAAACTCTTAACTAAACTTAAACCCACCAAATTAGCAGCAGACAGCCTCCCAAGTGAATACCTACAAATCGCAGCTGATGCTCTGGCCTACCCAGTATCCATCTTGATTAACTGATCTCTGTCTGAAAGTTACGTTCCCACACTGTGGAAAGTATCACATATAATTCCCCTCCACAAAGGCGGACCCTCCACAGAACTAACCAATTACCGCCCCATAGCTATTCTCTCTCCACTCTCCAAAATACTAGAGAGATGCATACACTCTCAGGTCTCAGACTACCTCCTTACTAACAACCTCCTTTCCAGTACCCAGCATGGTTTCCGACCAAACCATAGCACCACCACTGCCTTACTCTCCTTTACTAACACTATCCTTCAGCATAAAAACAATGGCTATCTCTCCTCTGCTACTTTCCTAGACCTATCTAAAGCATTTGACATGGTCCCACACAAACAACTTATCTCTGTCCTCAATAACCTATCCTTCTCACAATCGGTCACCAACTGGTTTCAGAGTTACCTGTCTGACCGCCAACAATCCGTTGTATGGCAGAATGACATATCTCCCCAACTACCTGTCTCCATAGGGGTTCCCCAAGGATCCATCCTTGGACCCCTACTCTTCTCTGTTTACACCAATAATCTGGCCTCTGCCACCAAACATGGCACACTCATACAATACGCAGATGACTCAACCATCATCTGCTCAGCCCAGTCCCTACCAAAACTGCAAAAAGTCACACAGGAAGCCTTTTCCTCTGTTGAAACATGGTTATCCGATACCTGATTAATACTCAACCCAAACAAAACTAAACTACTCATCTTCCAACCCACCAAACATACTCAAAACAACTGTCACTTTAACATCACGGCAAAAGACAACACCACTATATACCCAACTGAACACACCAAATCACTAGGAGTAGAAATAGACAATAAACTAAAATTTGACATTCACATATCCATGACCATAAAAAAAGTCCACAAAAAACTAGGAGCGTTATACAGAAATAAGCAATTTCTCACCAAAGCAGCAAAGATTTCAATAGCAAATTCCCACCTTATCTCCACCCTACTTTATGCCTCTCCAATATATACCAACCTAAGGCAATGTGATCTAAACAAGCTAGAGACCTGCTACAACAAAATCGCCAAATTGCCACAGGGCATCCTACCGTAGTCACCACTGTCTCTCACTTGCTGAACTGGGCTGGCTTGAACTCCCTCACCTCCTTCAGTGGTATCAACTCTCACTCGCCCACAAACTAGTAAACCATCCACTAAATGTCCCATCCCTCCAGAATCTACTCCAACCCTATCGCACCACCAGACCACTAAGATCCAGCAGCAAAAATCACTTGCAGATCACTAAAGCCAATAACTCTGCTGGTGAAGCACTATTCTCTTGCGCCATAGCCAAATTATTGAACTCACTCCCACCCACAATTACCTCCATACCATCATGCACCCACTTCAAAACTTTACTAAAAGCGCAACTAAAAACATGCTGGCTATGCCCTTGCAACTCCCACTCTAATATCATCCACCCCATCCAACCATTACCTTTCTTTCCACTCCACTAACTACCTTGATTATAGCAAGCTTAGATGCTCATAAGCCTGTACTTATTATACAGCACGAACTTCTTCTTCTTGTAACATTTGTTAACGTCTGGTATGCACTTCACAGATAAAGATTCTAGTTGTCTACTGATGTACTATGTTCTTCATCTGTAAATATGTTGTAAGTAATTGCTATGTAAATTGTTATTCACTCTGTAATCCAATGTATATACTGTCTGTTTATTTTAACTGTGGAGCTTTTCTCCCCGGGCCTCCGCTGAAAATGGACCTACGTCCAGTCGGACACTCCCGGTCAACAAATTTAAATAAATAAATAAATAAATAATCTATTATATTACTATGGGATACAGAAGTATTATTACCCCCTGAACGGTTATTAAGAATTGAAGGCCCATTTCTAAAAATAATATAATTAGAGGGTAACTCCCCATTATTATTCAAAATTGGCATGTAAAACCCATTCAGACATTTTTTATCACTTCCTGCTTAATATTGAATACCAGACTATAGGGATATCCCCTATCCAAAAACATTTGACACATAATATCACACTCCTGTAAACAATCCCCATAGTCAAAACCATACAGGCTGCTCTTACTAATTGTCCCTTCACTATACCCCACTTCACATGCATAGGATGACTGCTTGTAAAATGTAAGGTGCTATTAGATAAGGTAGGCTTCCTAAAGATTGTAGCTTTCAACTGCCGATTCTCCAATCTATGTATCATAACATCTAAATAGGGTATTTTATCCATATTAGATGTATATGTAAACTTAGGTAGTACTGTTATTAATATAATCAATAAACTGTACAATACTCTCAGATGAACCCCTCCAAGCTATAAACAAGTCATCCAAATAGCGTAAATATAAGGAAACATAGGCAAAAAATGGAGAAGTAAACAAGGAACTTCTTTCCCACCACGCCATCACAATGTTCGCAAATAATGGACCACATTCTGAACCCATAGCAACACCAAGCAATTGTTTAAAGTGATGTCCTTCATAATAGATATAATTATTTTTCAACACCATGTCCATCAATTGCATATAAACATTTATAATATTTTGTTCCAAACCTAACTCCTCAAATAAAAAATCTGAGAACCAGGTAATTATTGTCTCATGCGGGATACGGCTATATAAGTCCTTAACATCTATAGTTAAAAAAATGAAACTTTCCCCTGAGGAAACTAACTCATTACACTTTTCCAGAAAATGCCAGGAGTCACGACAGATATGAGGAAATACACATAACCTTATCCTTAAGTTGGTTATCCAAAAACTTAGCAATATAGCTAGTTTTGGACCATCCTAAGTCCACAGTGGGACGTAATGGTGGATTGGATAGGTCCTTGTGGATCTTAGGCAACCTGAAAATTACTGGTGTTTTAGGGGAATCTGTAGACATGTAATTATATTCATCAATATTAATTTGATCTTGTGTTAACACATCAAATAAATCACAGTTTATTTTTTGATAAGCAATATTAACTTCATTGAGGGTGGCTTCATAATAGGTATTACTGTACAACAAATTAAACATACTTTGTATATACACATCCTTCTGCATTACCACTAAGCACCCCCCTTATCCAGTTGCATAATTCTAAGATCCTTTCTAAAACATCAGTAATTTTCAGGCTGCCTAAGATCCACAAGGACCTATACAATCCACCATTACATCCCATTGTGGACTCAGGATGGTCCAAAACTAGTTACATTGCTAAGTTTTTGGATAACCAACTTAAGGATAAGGTTCTGTGTATCCTTCACATCTGTCATGACTTCTGGCATTTTCTGGAAAAGTGTAATGAGTTTGTTTCCTCAGGGGAAAGTTTCATTTTTTTAACTATAGATGTTAAGGACTTGTATAGCTGTATCCCGCATGAGACAGGAATTACCTGGTTCTCAGATTTTTTATTTGAGGAGTTAGGTTTGGAACAAGATATTATGAATGTTTATACACAATTGATGGACATGGTGTTGAAAAATAATTATATCTATTATGAAGGACATTACTTTAAACAATTGCTTGGTGTTGCGATGGGTTCAGCATGTGGTCCATTATTTGCGAACATTGTGATGGCGTGGTGGGAAAGAAATTACTTGTTTACTTCCCCATTTTTTGCCTATGTTTCCTTATATTTATGCTATATGGATGACTTGTTTATAGCTTGGAGGGGTTCATCTGAGAGTATTGTACAGTTTATTGATTATATTAATAACAGTACTACCTAAGTTTACATATACAGCTAATATGGATAAAATACGCTATTTAGATGTTATGATACACAGATTGGAGAATCGGCAGTTGAAAGCTATAATCTTTAGGAAGCCTACCTTGTCTAATAGCATCTTACATTTTACAAGCAGTCATCCTATGCATGTTAAACAGGGTATAGTGAAGGGACAATTAGTAAGAGCAGCCCGTATGGTTTCGAACTATGGGGATTTTTTACAGGAGTGTGATATTATGTGTCAAATGTTTTTGGATAGGGGATATCCCTATAGTTTGGTATTCAATATTAAGCAGGAAGTGATAAAAAAAATCTGAATGGGTTTTACATGCCAGTTTTGAATAATAATGGGGAGTTACCCTCTAATTATATTATTTTTAGAAATGGGCCTTCAATTCTTAATAACCTTTCAGGGGGTAATAATACTTCTGTATACCATAGGAATATAATAGATGATAATGGGTCCCGTCCTGGGGATATGCCATTGTGCCCTTTTGTATCTACCTAATGAAAGTCATGTTGTGCAGGATATTGTTAATAAGAATTGGCACATTCTTTTGTGTGAACCATCAATGGCTGAGACTTTCAGTAGGTACCCTAAATTTGTGTTTAGGAAGGGCAGGAATATTAAAGGCCTGTTGGAGCAAGAAACAAACATGGGTGGAGAAGGTAGGATGGCACCTTGTGGTATGTGCCACCAATGTAAGCATATTTTATCAACATCTAGCCTTATTTTAAATGATAAGAGGATTTATATTAAAGGAAAATGTAGTTGTTATACCCATGCTGTAGTGTATGCTGCTGTCTGTACCAGGTGTTCTGCCTTTTATATAGGCAAAACACAACATAAGTTGGCACAGCGAATTTATGAGTATGGGTATGATATGCGTCAAGGTGATGAAAAAAATGTTTTATTTAGGCATATGCTTTCCCTGACCACTCCTTTAAATTTGTAGTGTTACAGCAGGTGAAATGTGGGGATAGAGAGGGTCCCTGGAAACTGTTCCTCAAGGAGAAAGAAACCTGGTGGCAGGAATTTCTTAATGCTTACCTGCCACCAGGTTTAAATGATGTTGTGTCTATTTCCAGTACATTAAAATTAAGAGTTTTTGATAGATGAGGTTTTTTCTGTTACTGGTATTTGGTATAAGTATCATAATATTTATTCAAGATAGTATGGATCTCTTCATTTTATTAGAATTTAAAATATTATTGTGTTTTTTATATTTATAGTTTTTGTATTTGATATGTTGAGAATTGGAATTTTAAAAATGTGTATTTAATGTATGTACTGATTTGCAAGTTGAACATTTCTTAATGCATATAGTTTTTATTGTTCATTATTAATTGGTGTTAATTGATTGTTAGGTAGGGTGTGTTCAGTAGAAATATGACTGCATTTGCTCTGTTACTTTGTCTGAAGAGGTTTGGTGATATCTACCAAACGAAAGCGCTTACTGTGTTTTGTGAAATAAAATTTTGGATTTATTTGGGGATTCCGGTCTATATGGCACTTTCTCTATATGATTAAATATTGTCACATTATATAAACATATATATTTCTTTCCTTGACAATAAAAACTGGCCTAGGATAGGTGTTGTGCTTAGCCATGCACACTAGTTAAAAAAGCTTTAATATGTTAAATGATACCTCAGACTCTCCTCACTGAAATGTCCATTGGAAAAACTAAGACTAAATTGCTATTGAAAGCACTCAACCTTCACCTTCGATACCTCAACTTGATAGCATAATATAGTTTTTGCATAAGTCCTACCAACTAAAAATAACTTTGCATACCATTTCGAGTTAACCTCAACTCATAAGGCAAACTAAACCATGAGATGTCCTCAGCTCTAACTAATCTCAGCTGTACATGAATTATCACGGAGTCCACTAGCTGTAACATTAACTTTGTAATGCATTACCTCTTATGTCATAATCAATTCCTATGCAGACACCTCAATCAAAATATACATCCAGATTATATCAGTGATCACTGCTCAGTCTCCATCTGGTTAATCAAACAAAGGCTTGTATCCTTTCCACAATATTTTACTGAGAAATGTCTTGCAGCTAAGGAGGCACATTTTCAGCTTTAAAAACTTCTTAATGATGACAGCACCATTGTCTGTTCATAGTAAGGTGTCAGTGGTGCTCATGATGACTTCCTGCATATATAGTGACCCCCCCCCGCACACACACACACACACACACACACACACACACACATACACACACATTTTGTCACCTCAGACTGCAAAGAACAACTCAGAAACAGATGACATGGTAAAAATAGTTGACCACACCACCTATCCTTTGTCTCTAAATATCAGAATCTGGAAAAAGCCTGCAAATATGCAGGCAAATCAGCCAAGTCTGAATTCCTTTGACCACGACAGTCACGTCTGTCTTCATATTTAAGAAGTTTCAAGAAAGTACAAAAAGGATACAGCAGGGTTCAATGAATACTTCTGTTATTACTAAAGATGTGCATTTTCTCAATGAAAGGATTAAATATATGGGCTTGAATCCTATATAGTATTCTTGTGTTTGTCTTCTAGTTCACCATCTAAATTAATTTATGTATAATACCTTATATAACACCTTGTTAATACTAGCTATTGTTTGAAGTCTGCATTAGGTAAAGCAACTGGGAAATTCCAAGAATTACAAAAGGAACCATCTACTGGATAGGACAAGTCAACATCTAACATTTCTTGCAATGCAGAAATAACCCCACTAAATATAAAAAAGCATTCAATAATTTTACCTGTCTGTTTCACTTCTTGTTCAGTGCCATCTATACTGAAACAGGCTACAGTCATCCCTCTCTCAAAATCTCATTATCCTAGTAAAATTTCTGATTTCAGGCCCATCCCCATCTTATCACATTTAACTACAATTTTGCAATCAGTTTTCTCTGATCAGATTTTGGAACACAGCACTACTAATGGGTTGCATGCTTATAAATAACATGACTCTGAAAGCCGTTGTGCGGAAAACATGGTGTCAGTTATGTATATCATACAAAGATGTCAGGAACAAAAAATAAGAGTTCCACAAAGAGGACAAAAAACTCTAAGTACTTATTAGCTTATTGCAAATCTGAAATGATTCCAAGGAGTTTACAAATTACCACTGAACCAGCAGTTGACTCTCCTGACAGGGTTCTTTTACAACAGTGGAAGTGGATTCATATATCAGCCTCAGAATCTAAGGAAGTTCCATTTTTTTAGAAATGAAAGTGCTTAATCTAATCTTGGATAGTGAACTGTGAAATGTGTTGCTAATAAACATTGTACTAATGTAATGCATGAGGCGGACTTTGGAGATCTTACTTTTATACCTGACATCATTGTACAATATACCCAACTGGCACTGTGTTTTCCACATAACTACTTTCAGTGACAGGTTGTGGTTTGATTTTAAGCTATTTTTACCCAGGAAGGAGGTTATTATATACAACATGGGCTTCCCTCCTACTTACTAGACTACGTCATCTTTGAGGAAGGCCCATGTCAGTGGTTCAGCAGTAACTTCATCTTCTCCTGTCACATTCCAGCACTACATTAAACTCTGCAAGTATATGACATTCGAGTTTTAAATGAAAGCAAAATATTTTCAACTGCACATTGTTTAAAGTAACACTTTTCTGAAAATAGTGTAAAGCTAAATCCTCAAATATCTGCAGCTATGTTTCTTGGAACCTTTCTTAACTTCAGAATGCTAGCTCCATAATGATCAAATACTCTCAGCATGGTGTCAATGAATAGGCCAGCTCTTGTAGATATCTAGGTCACTGGCTGGACCTATATTTTTCTTTTAAAATTTATACTAAAAAAAACTGTCTGCTAACATTTTGAGGCAACTCAAAGTTTGCTACTTACACCACAAAAAGCATCATTATCTAACCCTGCACTACATTCACTGGACACTATATTCTGCAAGACCATCTCTCCTGCTTAACACAGTTACATTTACATTCTTGCATCCACACTATTGTCACCCTCTAGAACAACACTCTCAACCTAGCTACTAATCTGGGGACTCTCTCACACTCTCTCTCTTCCTACATTCAACAAAACAGCTGATGACTGGTCTTTACTAAAATTCTCTCTTCATGTCATTGCTAGAGTGCTCTCTAAAACCTACACAAGTTTAAAAAAGAAATTAAAAGATCATCTCTCAGGAAAATATCAATGTAAGTGTTTCAGAGACAATGGCTAAACGACACCCTTCATTATCATCTTCCTTTTAACTTTCCATATGACTAAATCATCTTTATTGTTTTATTATGATTAATTATAATTTTTTATCTTCTTCTTTGCAGTTCTGCTTTCTGAAGATTGTCTACATTATGGGGTAGATTTCCAAAAGAATTGCTCTCAGTGTAAGTCTGCACCGATTCCGAAAGACTTGCTGTCAGTGTAAGTGACTCACTTCGGTGTAAGGCCTGTCTATAAACCGGCTTACTACAGGAACCAGATTCCAAAACAACTGCTCTCAGTGTAAGTGGTCACTTACACAGAGAACAAGTATTCTGGAATCGGACCTATAAGTTCATTCTATATATAGTGCAGGAATTCCATAACATAGCACATTTCTCTGAGATACTAGGAAACAATTTCTGCATCCACAATTCCATTAATGCCCCACCCAGGATATAAGTACAACAGTATATAAACCATAACAGAGTCCACTCAATCAACTGCAAGGAAAAATGCAGTGCAATGAAAAAATATACAGAGTGTCAAGTTTGCCACTTGGACAGTGCCATTATTCTCACATATGGCACACATATGACTTACAGCAGTAATCTGCGCAATATGATGCCCCCCAGGGGCATCTTATTAGTGATCTAGATATATCCATGAGCTGGCTAATGACACAGATAAGAAATCTATAGACCTCAGCAGAGAAGTCATACAACATGAAACATCACTGAACATGTATTCACACTGATGAAGGCCTGGTTCCACTGCTTTGACATCTCTGGTGATGTACTATAGGACAATCCAGAAACATGCAGCAAAGTATGTGTGTGTGCAGTGTTACACTGCATGTTGGTATTCAAACAAATACATCAGGGGATTTCCATTGTGAGAAATGATGTGCTGCACTTAGCAGTGGAGGAGATGCCTGGTGAGGAGTTCGTGAAGGACTTGACAGAAGGAGAAGAAACACAAGGCAGAGGCTGGTGCATTGCAGTATGGATAAGAAGCAGTGTCTGGTTCACAGCTATGGGCCATATTAGATATAACAGCTTTGCATGCAGTAGTAATACCAGACTATGCTGTATCATACATGAAATGGCACTGCTGTGCATCAGGCACAGGCTGCCTGGATAATAAAGTCCTGAGGGCAGGGCTCAGTTGTCATCATATGCACAAGTGGGGAAGGCCACAGTGATTGGAGTCAGTAACAGGGATTGTGGAGGTGGCTAATGATATGGAGTTTGTGTGTGTGTGTGTGTGTGTGTGTGTGTGTGTGTGTGTGTGTGTGTGTGTGTGTGTGTGTGTGTGTGTGTGTGTGTGTGTGTGTGTGAGACTCTCACTCTGCACACATCTTCTGCAGAAGATGATGTGCTATGTGTTAGTCTTTGGGGCAGGTCAAAGGTACACCCAGGAGATGCATCAGTGACCTTCGATGTTCCCATTCACAAGGTCAGACTCTCCTGAGAACTTCACTGACATGATCCACAGCTAGCACAGAGGATGGCATGCTTCAAGGACATCGATGATAGAATGTGCCATGGGGAGGTTCAGCACATGCATCCCATCTGCATCTGCTTCCACTGTCTGCTGCAATGCTCTCAGCACTGGCAGTAAGCATGGAGGATGTGGGACTTTGATCCTTGCCCTCCATAAGTTCAAGGGGATCTGCCTAGAGAAGGCCTATGCCTACAGTGTGCATCTTGAGGTTACAGACTTCCCATGGTGCTTTTGAAAAATCCATGTGAATAAGCAAGGCCCTTTCTAAGGTCTTCACACAGAACATATACCACACCAATCAGGTGTGTAATGGCTGAAATGTCATCAGCCTATGCCTATATGAAGTTCCAGCACATCTGCTGTCTGGTAGCCATGGAGACATTCAGTACTGATGTGGGATGGGAACCATGGCATTGATGACCACCAGTATGTCAGTCACAACTTTCCTCCCCATTATCATGGGAAATACTGTCTTGGCTACAGGGGAAGAGGGTATAGTCTGGGCTAATATGTGCTATCTTGGGAATGAGGAGTGAGCTGTACAAGTAATGGAGTAGTGGAAGGAGAAGGTGACATCCTGGCCACATCCCATGCATGATAGTGCCACTGCAGCCACAGACTATACCAAGCTGTGGCAGTCATCATTGTCAGGCTCAGACATTTCATCAACATCAGGCATTCCAGTATCCATAGTGGAGGACCCAGACATTGAAGCACTTTTGAAAACAGACAAACACATTCAGGGGTACCACTGCTACTTCATAGCACACCCAGAGCCCAGTGAGGCCACATCTACAAAACACAATGGTACACAAAAAATATAAGCCCCAACATGTCTATAAGAACAAAATGCCCACACTCAGTATGGGTATAGGTCTGCCTCTAGCAGGCTGCATTCCATTATGTGGTTGTAAGTAATGGGTATCATCCTTTGATACTTATTGTGCTTGGTGAAGTTTTACAGCAATGTCCTCCATCTAATATTAGGGAGCTGTCATGCCTCCCCCCTCCATGGCCTTCTGCTCCTGTGTAAAGTGAGTTGGCTTGTTACATGCATAACAAATTGTGTCAGTGTCCATATGTCATACTTGCTTGTGTGTATGCTCATGACCACTAAGAGAGTTCACCTCAGTAACAAGGTCCTACCAGACATGCTGGAAGAAGGCCCAGTCATTTTATCTATAAGGAGCATCTGCAACTGTATTCACAGAGGGCCACCATCATGATGTAATTCTATGCCTGGGAGAACTTCTCTGCCCTGCTCCTCTGCTTGTCAGTTATCCAGCACTGTAAATATGAGGACAGACATATTTTGCATGGTTTGCTCCTTTATATTATTCATTCCTTTTTTTTGTTTTCTAATGTTCTTCCAATTGGCTCAGTATCTGCATATACTAAGTAGTTGGTTCAGGACATTGTCCTGCATGCGGTAGTTATTTGCTCAGTGTGTTTTTTATAATCTTTATAATATATATTTACCATCTCAAAGTGCTTACTCCTCTCTGTACTCTTCTTTTCTAGACCTAACACCACTCTAAGTATTCAACTGCGGTACCACCTTTAACATTCTTGTAAGAAAAGCACAGTCCGGGTCTGAACTGTCTGCAAACAGCTACAGTTAACTTTGAGTATGTGTCTACCTGTTTGAGCCAATATTCATTTTCCCCTGGAGAGCACTCTGCTTTGGTTGTAAGCAGCCCCCCCACCACACACACACACACACACACACACACACACACACACACACACACACACACACACACACACACACACACACACACACATCTTCCACCTTCTCTTATTCCCTTCTGTTAGTAAATAGTATCCATAACTGATCAATACTGTGTGTTTGTAAATTTAAACTATGACCACAGTAGCCTGCTGATACAAGGTTATCCTGTTTTTCCACCTGAGAAATTAAGAAATGACTTACAGTTTCAGAGCAGTCCTTGGTCAATTGTGATTGTTTTTTAACACATACTTGTCTTTGCTTTGGCTCATTAGCAGCAGTACAAAGAATTGCCTGCTCACACCCTTGTTCTCCCTTCCCCCTTCCCTGTTTATTACCTTAAGACAATCCCAAAGTTAATAAATATTACCTGTGGCAGGCACCATTTTTAAACTACAACCACCCTTGTCGCTATCATATGTTCATTTATCAGTTAACTCTGTTAACTGATTGTTTTCAGCCCCCTCATACGAGCAACTAACAGGGTCTCTACCCACTTCGCTCCCCACCCTGCCCCCTATTCCCTCCTGCCCCCAGTGGTCCCACCTTTATTGCACTCAAACCCCTCCCATCTTTCCAATAGCCAACCACAGCGCTAACCCAACACTACCACCTCCATCTTCCCACTACTATCACACCTCCTCAACTGACATGTACAAGCATACCTTACCTATGTTCACTGCATGCACTCTCCTTGCATATCTTACATCCTACCAAAGCTCCATCATTCCCCCACTCAACCACTACCACTGTACTACTACTCACACCACCACTCATGTCTCACCCACACTCAGCTCCCCTCCCACCAGCTCAAGAACCATCCCTATGCACCCCCACATATTCTACCAACTATATTACTCAAATGTAAAGCATCCTTACAACTTAACATAGTAACCCTCCCACCATACCTATTACCCACAGAGCACAATCATAAAGTTTCTCTTATAAACAAACACATTCAAAAACTGAGAAAACTAATAATCTCATGCATATCAAAACTAGCCCTAAGTGGAGACATCCACCTCAACCCTGGCCCTACCATCTCCAATCCCAATCCTCATAATCAGACAAGAAACCACAACTTCTCCCATATTACAGCCAATAGAAAGCCAAGTGACTTCCTTCTACTAAGCCTAAATATTAGAAGTGTATCCAACAAAGTCCATGAACTCCATGCCACCATAGACTTGTACTCCCCAGATATAGTCATCCTGACAGAAACCTGGCTAAAACCTCACATTACCAGAGAGCAAATACTCCCTACAGGTTACGGCATACTAAGAGTAGACCGGCTAAACAAAAAAGGAGGTGTGTAGCTATAATATTTAAACAGCATCTAAACATCCAGATCTTAAAATCATCAGCTCCACAAATAGGCAATGAAGAAATAATATATACCAACCTCAAAATAAACCAAAATAAAACCATCAACATAATTGGATGCTACTTCCCACCTGGCCAAAACATCCCTCCACTAGAAAACCTCCTCAGCTGGTCTACCCAACATCTCCCCCAAGAAACTATCATTTTAGGTGATTTCAATATTGACTGGCAGTCCTGTTCTGGCAACAATCCAACCCATCATGTACACCTTCATGGCTTCACCCAACTAGTCCAGTCGCCAACCAGGATAAATAAAAACTCCAGCAAGCACACTACCCTGGATTGGATACTAGTCAGTAAGAGCCCCCAGTCATATAGAACAGGCTGCTTATCAGATAGCCTCAGTGATCACTCCCCAACATTCCTACTCAAAAAATACCTATAGCAAGCTAAACCTGTCATCTACCATCAAATACATAAAAAAACTAAACTTTAACCCACTCACATTCATCTCATCCCTCAAAGAATGTAACTGACATCCTCTAAAGTACCTCAGTCTAGATGACGCAGTTGAATTTTTTAATACTACCTTCCTGAACATCCTTAATTACCATGCCCCCATAAGATTTTCCAGAACCAAAGCACAACCCTCCCCATGGCTACAGAAAACCACTAAGTCAGAAATGAAAAAAGTACAGTTGTGTACACTTACCATAAATGTAGATGTTCGAGTGTCTTCACTGTTGCAGTCATGACTGTAGGGTTCTCCCCTGCCGGCAGGCAGTCCTCGGTCGGCCAGAATCCCAAAGTCTGGGTCCGGCGTCGGCTGTTCAGCCATGCTCCCTGACATCAGAGCGCCAGGAGTATAAAGCTGACAGCTGACGCCATGTTCTCCAGTTTTTCTTTCCCCAGATGTCAGAAGTTCCAAAATGAGTAAGGTCCCACACCTTTTGCAAATACACCTCAGAAGAAGGGTGAAAAAAGGAACCACACAAAAGAAAAAATAAGAGGGGACAGGAGGGAGGGAAACCCTGACTGAAACAATGAAGACACTCGAACATCTACATTTATGGTAAGTGTACACAACTGTACTATGTTCATCGTGTTTCACTGTTGCAGTCATGACTGTAGGGTAGAATCCCAAAGCAGAAAGAAAGGGAGGTGGTCATAAAGTAGAGGGGGCAGCTATAAGGCCCTGCAAGACTGCAGAAGCAAAGCCTGCCCTAGACTTAGAGTAGAGAGGTAGATTGTAGTGCTTGGAAAAAGTATGCACTGAACTCCAAGTTGCAGCTTCCAAAATGTCTTTGGTAGGAACTCCCCTGAGGAAGGCAGCTGACGTGGCAGCAGCTCTGGTAGACTGAGTCCTTATACTCCCTGGGATTTGCTTTCCATGGTGTGAATAGCAAAATCTGATTCCATGAGCAATCCATTTAGAAATGGTCTGTTTTGAAATGGCTTTACCTTGGGAACTAGAAGCATAAGCAACAAACAATTGCTCTGATTTCCTGATGTCCTTGGTTCTGTCCAGGTAAAAACCTAGTTGTCTGTGTACATCCAAGGAATGTAAGATCCTTTCCCCTTTATTTTGAGGAGTGGGGAAAAAAGTTGGCAAGTGAATAGTTTGATTTAAAGCCACTTTGGAAACCACTTTAGGCATGAAAGTAGGATTAGTCCTTAAAGACACCCTATCTTGATGAAAAATAATATAAGGTTCCACAGCCATAAGAGCTTGCAACTCTGAAACCCTCCTGGCAGAGGTCAGAGCTAACAGGATGGCTGTCTTCCAAGATAAGAACTTGATGTCAGATGAAGCAGCAGGCTCAAAAGGAGGTAAGGTGAGCTTTTCCAAAACATAGTTGAGATCCCAAGCAGGAATGGGAGGAGATCTAGGGGGCCTTAAGTTCTTAGCTTCTCTGAGAAATTGTCTCATGAGCTGATGGGAAAAGATAGGAGGGTCTGTCTATTATAATGAGCAGAAATAGCAGAGGTGTGTATCTTTATGGAAGAGAAAGAGAGACCGTTATGTAAGAGGTCTGACAGGTAAAGTAAAATCTGAGGAATGTTAGGAATAAGAGGATCAGAATCCTGAGCCTTCATCCAGGAACAAAATCTTTTCCATTTTTCCTGCATAAGATTTTCTAGTGCTAGGATGTCTGGCCTCTAAAATGACATCCATAACCTGCTTGGATAGGAGAGAATGAATCAAAGATCCTGGATTAACCAAGCCGCCAGGCTGAGAGTCTTGACATGGGAGTGTAGAATTTGACCCTGGTGTTGGGACAGAAGGTTCAGAATCTGTGGTAAAACCCAGGGTGGCTCTAGACAAAGGTTTCTCAATGTTGGGTACCAAAACTGTCGAGGCCAATTTGGGGCCAGCAAGATTATCATCTTGGGCTTGTCCTGCTTGATCTTTAGTAATACCCGTGGAAGAAGAGGAAGAGGCAGAAAGGCATATCCCGAGAGGTTTCTCCAACTGAATGATAGAGCATCCACTTTCCAAGCTTGATTGTGGAAAGTCCTGGTGCAAAAAACTTGTAGTTGATGATTGAGGTGGGATGCAAAGAGGTCTATGTGAGGACATCCCCAGACTGCTGTAATCATCTTGAATATTTCGGAGTCCAACATCCATTCGTGTGGATCCAAAAGGTTTCTGCTTAGACTGTCTGCCAGGAAGTTTTGCTTCCCTGGTAGAAACTGTGCTTGAAGGTCCAGATGCAAGCTAGAGCTGTGTTCCAAAGATCCATGGCTAGTCTGCAAAGGGGATATGAATGAGATCCCCCTTGCTTGTTTATGTACCACATAACTGTGGTGTTGTCTGTCCATATCAGTAGTTGTCCTGGAAGTAGAAGATTCCTGAAGGCCAATAGAGCTTTCTGAACAGCTAACATTTCCTTTAAATTGATATGCAGGTGCTTCTGATCCTTTGTCCATAGGCCCTGTAGACAGTTGCCCCGAAAATGGGCTCCCCAAGCATAATCTGAGGCATCCGTGGTTAGAATGTGAGTGGCAGGAGGCAGACAGAAGGGTTTTCCTTTGTTTAGAGTACATGCCTTGGACCACCAAAGGAATTCCTTTTGAAGACAAGGCAGGACGGAGATCAGTATGTCTAGACTGTGACAATGTTGAGACCATACACTTTTTAGGTACCACTGTATTTTTCTCATATGTAGTCTTGCATATGGTACTAGAAGGATGCAGGAGGCCATGTAACCCAGAGCCTGCAGGAATCTCCTTGCAGATAGCTGAGTTGTAGTTGCCAAGGTTTTGAATATTGAAGCCAGCTGTAACTGTTTTTTGTATGTCAGAAATGCCATCTGGGTTGTTGTGTTTAAAGAAGCACCCAGAAAAATTATCTGTTGTGAGGGTGTCAAATTTGACTTTTTTATGTTTACAGTGAATCCCAGGAACTTGAGAAGATTCTGAACAAACTGTAGATGCTGGAGTAAGACATCCTTGCTGTCTGCCTGAATAAGACAGTCATCCAGATAAGGGTAAATCTGAATTCCCTTGAGTCTGCAATAAGCTACTACTGGAGCCAGGCACTTGGTAAAGACCCTGGGCGCAGTAGACAATCCAAAGGGCAGCACAGAGAATTGGTAGTGGGTCGATCCTGCCTTGAACGTGAGGTATTTTCTGTGTTCCTGTCTGATGGGAATGTGTAAATATGCTTCTTTTAAATCCAAAGTTACCATCCATGCATTTTTGGCCAGCATTGGCAATAGCTGCTGTAGAGTAAGCATCTTGAATTTTGGTATCTCTAGAAAAGTGTTCAAGACTGACAGATCCAGAATGGGTCTCCATGAATTTTGCTTTCTGGGGACTAGAAAGAGCCTTGAGTAAAAACCTTGTCCCATCTCTGAAAGTGGAACTAGTTCTATGGCTTTCATAGCCAAGAGAGCTTCCACCTGGATTAATGCCTCTGACCATTGATGTCTTGGAAGATCTGGCCATCCGCTTGGCCTTGGTGGAGTATGAAAATGGAATTTGTAACCTCTTGAAACCACATCCAGAACCCACTTGTCTTGGGTTATATGAGTCCAATTTAGATGAAAAAGAGAAAGTTTTCCTCCGAGAGGGGCTTCCAGGCAAGAAGTTCCTGCAGCCCAACAGAGGGAGTCATTGAGTCTGTTTTCTATGAGCTTGCGACCTGTCTTCTCCTCCCCTAGGGGTGGAAGCAGTCCACTGTCTTGGTCTATAAGAGGTTTGCGTTTGAGGCCTACCTCGGGGGCATCTATATCTACCCCTCTGAGGCCTGCCTGAATTGGGAAAGGACCAATTTTTTGTAGGCCAATTCCTGCTAAATCTGGGTGGCTGTACTTGTAAGAAATCTTTAACCGTTTGCATGGACTTTGCTTTGTCCTCCATCTTTTTAATCACGTCTTCAGCTTTAGATCCAAATAAAACATTATGCTGAGCAGGAGCATCCAATAATTTAGCCTTTAACTGATCTGGCAAATTTTGTTCCTTTAACCATGCATGCCTTCTAATTACTGTGCCAGAGGCAGCAGCCCTACAAGAAGCCTCCAAGGCATCAAATCCACAGTGTAAACCATGCTTCCCAACTTGTTCAGTGGCATGCAATAAGTCATGTAGTTCCTTATCCTCTGCACAGGCGGAAATGGAAGTTAGCTTTTGCTTTAAAACAGATAGGAGAAATTGCTGGTATTTCAGCATATGAAACTGACAGTTTAAAGCCCTAATAGATAAAGTAGCAGAAGTGTACACCTTCTTGCCCCATCTTTCTAAAGATCTAGAATCCTTCTCAGTGGGAATGGGGTTTTTAGCAGAAGCGGCCTTAATGCCCTTAGGACCCTGAGAAATGGTTTCAGGGTCAGCAGTAGGATTCTTGTATAAAAACTGGTGGGAATCAGGAACCCTATAATATCTGTCTGGCTTAACAGGAGCTGGAGGAAAAGAGTCAGGAGTTAAGTTAGCCTCCGAAAAAGCATCATCCACAATATCCAAAATAGGAGGAATAGCCAGGGGCCTATGTTGGGGAAGAAGAAAATCCCTTAGTCTTTTCTTAGATTCCGAGTACTCCTGTCCTTCCCAGTGAAAATGTTCCCTCATTTCATGCAAAGTTTCCCCAAAAGAGAAATCCTCAGGGGGAGAAGCTGAAGGAATGGATTCCTCAGCATCAGAATCCTCATAAGGAGGAAAAGAATATTCCTGGTCAGAAGAAGAAACAGAAGAAACAGAAGCCTGATCAGAGGAGTCATAATAAACTTCCTGCCTTGGCCTTTTATCTGGAGGGGGATGTGAACCCCTAATCATAGTAAGTAAGTCCTCTGCCATTTTAAGTAACTGTTTCTGAGACTTGGGAGCCAGATCAGAAGAGGCCTGGGTTTCAGTCTTTGATTTGGAAGGAGTCTTTGCCTTTGTCTTTGGCTTTGCCTTTATAAGAAGCTGAGTAGGCCTGAAAACCCCTTCGGAAGCCGGTACCTGCACAGCGGCTCCGGACCCATCTGAAGGAGCATTGTCCGAAGGTCCAACTGAAATATTCAAAGGTCTAGTTGGCTCCTTGTGGGAGTCCATTTTGGCTGTCGGTTCCGAAATGGCTGACGACAGGGGCTGCAAAAGCGCCTCACTGATGACGGCCGAACCTGAAGCTGGCTCCGCTTGTGCGATATCATCTGATTTGGACCTCAGAGGCCTATCTTTGTCCTTGTGTCGTTTGTGAACTCCGGTAGCCGGAACCGTATCCGACGACATTTTGTAATTAAAACGCCTACCGAAGTAATGAAAAGCAAAACCGTACCTTCGTTTAATAATACGTTGATTGAATCCAGCACAAAACTGACAACTAGCTACGTCGTGGTCAGGGCCTAAGCAAGGAATACAGTAAGAATGAAAATCCTTATGAGGTATTTGCTTCCCACAAGAAATACAATTATTTGCTTTTTCTGACATTGGACTGGAGCAAGAAAAAAGTTTCCACAACGGGGTACTTAGCTTTGAGTAGGAGAAGAAAGTCTTCGGACTGAAGTTTGATCAGAAAAAATTGTCAGGAGTCAGCCGACCGGCACTTGCGAACTGCTATCACCACACGGCAAGAAAGACTGGAGAACATGGCGTCGGCTGTCAGCTTTATACTCCTGGCGCTCTGACGTCAGGGAGCATGGCTGAACAGCCGACGCCGGACCCAAACTGTGGGATTCTGGCCGACCGAGGACTGCCTGCCGGCAGGGGAGAACCCTACAGTCATGACTGCAACAGTGAAACACGATGAACATCAGGGATAAAGCCTGGGAGCACTGGCGCAAAACCAAAACCCCCTCAACTAGACAGAAATTCCTAGAACTACGCAATAGAGTCAAAAAGCTAATAAAACAGGACAAATTCCAATACTACCAGTCTGCCCTAGACTCCTCACCACACAGCCCCAAACAATTCTGGTCCTCCATAAACTCCATCCTCCACCCAGGTAAAGTCAGTACCCATCCTCCTAACATCACTCACTCCTCAGAAAATATTGCTACCTCATTCAACACACACTTCACCCAAACCATACTATCACTAGCTAAACAACACAACCCCCCTCACCTCCAACCCACACCTTCAACTAGTAATCTCCCCACTGCCTTCTCTTTTTCTTCTGTTCCTACCTCCAACATAAAAAAACTCTTAACTAAACTTAAACCCACCAAATTAGCAGCAGACAACCTCCCAAGTGAATACCTACAAATCGTAGCTGATGCTCTGGCCTACCCAGTATCCATCTTGATTAACCGATCTCTGTCAGAAAGTTACGTTCCCACACTGTGGAAAGTATCACATATAATTCCCCTCCACAAAGGCGGACCTTCCACAGAACTAACCAATTACCACCCCATAGCTATTCTCTCTCCACTCTCCAAAATACTAGAAAGATGCATAAATTCTCAGGTCTCAGACTACCTCCTTACTAACAACCTCCTTTCTAATACTCAGCATGGTTTCCGACCAAACCATAGCACCACCACTGCCTTACTCTCCTTTACTAACACTATCCTTCAGCATAAAAACAATGGCTATCTCTCCTCTGCTACTTTCCTAGACCTATCTAAAGCATTTGACATGGTCCCACACAAACAACTTATCTCTGTCCTCAATAACCTATCCTTCTCACAATCAGTCACCAACTGGTTTCAGAGTTACCTGTCTGACCACCAACAATCCATTGTATGGCATAATGACATATCTCCCCAACTACCTGTCTCCATAGGGGTTCCCCAAGGATCCATCCTTGGACCCCTACTCTTCTCTGTTTACACCAATAATCTAGCCTCTGCCACCAAACATGGCACACTCATACAATACGCAGATGACTCAACCATCATCTGCTCAGCCCAGTCCCTACCAAAACTGCAAAAAGTCACACAGGAAGCCTTTTCCTCTGTTGAAACATGGTTATCCGATGCCCAATTAATACTCAACCCAAACAAAACTAATCTACTCATCTTCCAACCCACCAAACATACTCAAAACAACTCTCACTTTAACATCACAGCAAAAGACAAAACCACCATATACCCAACTGAACACACCAAATTGCTAGGAGTGGAAATAGACAATAAACTAAAATTTGACATTCACATATCCATGACCATAAAAAAAGTCCACAAAAATCTAGGAGCATTATACATAAATAAGCAATTTCTCACCAAAGCAGCAAAGATTTCAATAGCAAATTCCCACCTTATCTCCACCCTACTTTATGTCTCTCCAATATATACCAACCTAAGGCAATGCGATCTAAACAAGCTAGAGACCTGCTACAACAAAATTGCCAAATTTGCCACAGGGGCATCCTACCGTAGTCACCACTGTCTCTCACTTGCTGAACTGGGCTGGCTTGAACTCCCTCACCTCCTTCAGTGGTATCAACTCTCACTCGCCCACAAACTAGTAAACCATCCACTAAATGTTCCATCCGTCCAGAATCTACTCCAACCCTATCGCACCACCAGACCACTAAGATCCAGCAACAAAAATCACTTGCAGATCACTAAAGCCAATAACTCTGCTGGTGAAGCACTATTCTCTTGCGCCATAGCCAAATTATGGAACTCACTCCCACCCACAATTACCTCCGTACCATCATGCACCCACTTCAAAACTTTACTAAAAGCGCACCTAAAAACATGCTGGCTATGCCCTTGCAACTCCCACTCTAATAATCATCCACCCCATCCAACCACTACCTTTTTTTACACTCTACTAACTACCTTGATTATAGCAAGCTCAGATACTCATAAGCCTAGTACTTATTATACAGCAGGAACTTCTCATTGTAACATTTGTTAATGTCTGTTATGTACTTCACAGATAAAGATTCTAGTTGTCTACTGATGTACTATGTTCTTCATCTGTAAATATGTTGTAAGTAATTGCTATGTTAAATTGTTAATCACTATGTAATCCAATGTAACTACTGTCTGTTTATTTTAACTGTGGAGCTTTTCTCCCCGGGCCACCGCTGAAAATGGACCTACGTCCAGTCGGACACTCCCGGTCAACAAATTTAAATAAATAAATAAATAAATAAATAAATAAATTAAATAAATTAAATAAAATAAAATTCCTACAACACAAAACCACATCACAAAGTCCACAGTAACCATGGACTGTGGTACACTTTACTCACATAGAGGCAATGCCATCTGTAAAGTTGCCAGTCATGTATACATAACAGAAAGCAGCATGTATCTGTGACATGTTTATTTATTTATTTGACATTTATTAACCAGGTTGGTCCAACTGAGCCAAAAGCCCATTTTCAGTGGAGACCCAAGGAAAAAAGCTCTAGTACATTAAAAGCAATTATGAACATACATTTAAGATAAAAAAATAAAAAGTAAGAGGCTGGTAACATGATGGAAACAAAGATGAGACATAAGTAGATATATAGCATGGTAGATACAATGAAATACAAAACTGAAACATAACTTAAAATGTATGTTGTTACATAGCATAGAAGAAATACAAAATTGAACCATAAATTTTGCATAGATTGTAGCAGAGAATGAAACATAAACTGTGGTACAGGTTGATATATCGCATATTTGAGTGAAGCAGCGATACCCCATAGTTGAGAATTCATGACAGTTAGAGCTGTACAAAAATAAAGAATTGTATTAGAAGTAAAGAAGGGGGGGGGTTATGCAGGGTCCTGGCAGGGGCAGATCCACAGGTTAGATAGGGAATTATTTAGCTCTTTTTTGAATTGACATGTGCATGATGTTTCTTACATTAAAAGGAAGTTTGTTCCAGGCTTGAGATATACAGTGTTTGTATAAAAGTTTGCCAATGGTTTTATTGGCCTTTTAATATCTAGGAGATTTTGGTCAGAGCTTTGGAGTGAACAATTTGGTATGTAGTAGGATACTAGAGAACACGCCATTGCAGTCAGACCTGATATCTGCAACATATGTGTTCAACATGCAATGGGCCCACAGTAGCACATGTATTGCCTCTAGCACAAATGTGAATGGCTATAATTGTGGTATCCTGTAGCTCCTGTTATACTCTACCAATGTACCTGTACCCTCCATAGGGTACATATCACTGATCATAAACAGCCACGTTAGCAGCAGTACCATTGTCCACTGTTGGGAGCTACCTGCCCTTTCCATTTGTGTGCCACAGCATTAGGTTGAAGCCACAAGAATGTCACTAACATCCCCTTTGATGGCCCCAGATAAAGAGGTAAAATGTAGATATTGGTAGACTCCCCCACCCAATCCCAGCCCAGAGCAACTTATTATAGATGTAGTATACTACATTCAAATAATCTCCATAGCAATTTTTAAACCCCCCCAAGAAAAAACAGAAGTATATATAGAAAAGGAAATCCTTCCTTTCCCCAACAAGCAACACTAGAGATGCACAGTTGGACACACAATTCCCCCCAAAAACATCATAGGTTTGCACTGGCAAAAGGAAATTCCCTGCACCCCAAACAACATATGACAATAGGCTGAATAACTTCTGAAATGCATGTTCACTCCTACTCACACAGCCTGGATTCAAAATTTAAAGAAGTACTTATCTTCTTACATTTATATCTGAGGATATCCACCCCCAAATACTCACCAAGCAAGAGGGGAAACACACTGACTGCCAACTTCAGATTCCTTTCCTCAACTATACATATCACC
This sequence comes from Protopterus annectens, assembly GCF_019279795.1. Lineage (NCBI taxonomy): Eukaryota > Metazoa > Chordata > Ceratodontiformes > Protopteridae > Protopterus > Protopterus annectens. The sequence continues at coordinate 359,080,849 of NC_056734.1, forward strand.
AAAGGAAACAATTTATAAGTTAATTACTCCCACAAGTTAAGAGAACAAAGGTAGCCATCAGTGAGAAACATGCAATCCCTTGACTATGTGGTGTACCTGCTGCATATATACCGTATGCTGTGAATGGCAGAGGATACCGGCAGTAAACTTCATAGCACACTAATAACTTCTTTTTCCATCTCCCCAGTCAGTAGTCACTTAATAAAAATCTACTGCCCCTCAACATTCTAAAAACAACTGTGAAATTGCAGCACATATATCAGACTAGTTCCCCAACATGTGCAGGCTGTATCCCCTGAACACTTATCTTGACTGTGCTGGTTGCAAATGTCTAACAGGAATCCACTCCTATTCACTTCACTTCCTTTGCAAAAGTCATGCAAATTCTGTGGTATAACAAACATTTCAGTGCCATGGCTGTATTTATCATGCAGTTTTGAAGCTAATGTAAGTTTTGGGAAATGTCTCTGAATCACTCCTTTTTGGTCTGTGTACTTCACCTAGGCTGTGCTAAGAGGCTTGCCCTTAATCATTTGCACACAAGTGAGCAGCAGCAAAGCTTATTGTACATGGGTGGATGAGTGACTGTCTCTTGAGGCATGTGTCTATTTTTAATGTTTTCCTATGGATCCTAGAGATGCTAAAGGGTAATACTGAAGTGAGATATGGGATCTTTAGTTATAGACAATCATGTCATCATGCCATTCACACCCAAGCACCTTCTTGCCACACCATCAATTTATGTACAACTATATGGTGGCATCTTATGTGGATCTCCAGTATAAGGTGGATATTTGACACTGTTTTGTCATGGTGGTGACTCTGAAACTGGCATCAGTAGCTTTGGTGAGCTGCAAGCACCTCTGCAGTGACATTAAGACATGCCACCTTGACATTCTATGGCAGTAGGAAGAAGAGCTCAGCAAGAATGCGTCTGAGTTCTGCAATAAGTGTGCACAAAATATATATTTTAATGCAATGTAATTCACAACTTCAACGGCACTAGCAGTGCATATGCTCTATGTATATTTTCCCATTCATTAATGCTTTTCTTCTCCTGAGCCAATTCAGGAGAATGAGATCCTCTTTCAAAGGCAAATGGAGTGTTTCTCCAGTCTCAGAGTTAAGTCCATATCTGTATTTGAGTCACCACATACAGATGTCACAGCAACAGATTTCTCTAATTAATAGTATGTTGTGATTTATTAGTAACACTCACTGCTCACAGGAATACACACACCCTGAACACACCTGCACTGATTATACAAAGGTGCTGTACTATTACCTGACCTGTGAGATGTGCCCACACTATCAAGGTAGGCATCACATGCCTGGTACAGCTTGACCTTACAGCATGACAAGTAATATTTCCTGTTACAAACCTGTGCATTTGCTTCCCTACCATGCTGTGTAGGATTCATATTAGCTTAGTGAACGCTCTGTGATTGACAGCTAATATTCAAAACCACAAAAAGTCAAACCAGGGAAAAAAAAATCATTGTTCCCAAAAAAAAACAAACAAAAAAAAACAAATTTACAAACAAAATAAAGTGGGGGACTTCGCACCCCACACCCCCCAATGTGGGGACCTATGCCCCCCCTCCACTTAAATATACCAACTCCGAGATCGCACCACAGTGGAGGAAACTGCAAAGTGCTGACAATGGTCCGGCTGTTCGACTTTTTAGCTGTCGATCAAAGAGCATTCACTCTTTTGAGTGTTCGACAAGCTAATAGGAACCCACTGTGTGCCAGGGGGTGGCTCACGTTATTGGACTGCAGGACTGCAGCCCCCCAGCTGTAAAATGAAAAGAACAGAAAACTACAGCTTTAAAATGAAGTCTGGAACTCCTATCACTACAGCTGTAAAATGAAACTGGAACTCCTATTCGGACTGCCATCTAACCCATCTGGATTACAAAGAGAAGGCATCAGTGTAGATGCTCAGAAGTCTATGCAGTTACGGACTGCAAGGTCTGCAGTCTAGGTAGCAACTGATTGGCTCCCAGCTCATATCTGACACACTCTAAGGTGTGTGTGTGTGTGTGTGTGTGTGTGTGTGTGTGTGTGTGTGTGTGTGTGTGTGTGTGTGTGTGTGTGTGTGCGTGTGTGTATAATACCCCAATTCAATATTTCTGGTGGCTAGAGTTACTCAGGCTCAAGCTCTGTACCTTGGATACAGGTAGCAAAAGCCTGAATTCCCTACTCAGCACCACTGCATTCTTTTGCCTCATATTTTTGTTCTGAATCTGTTCTGTTCCTCATAAAATCTGTGGTTTTCTGGAGTGACAGGCATTTGAATTTTAGACTTCATATTCTTCAGAAAATACATGGTAACACTACACAAAACCTTTTATTCTAGAAATTTTCTCAGTATATAAGATCAGTGTTTGAAAATCGCTCCTATTTTGAGGCTGTATTCCCCCATTATTGGCTTTGTCCAGGTTTTTTGTGCTAAGAGGTTGGCAGCTATGGTGAGAACTGAATTCACTAAATGATAGCCATTTATATTTCAGTCTTCATATCTTTCAAGACTGTCTGAATGACTGTAGTGCACAGGGTCCTGGTTCAAACCTTGGCAGTGATATGCATGGTGGTAACATAACATTTTATTCTAGCAACTTTCCAAGATTATACAAGCAATGTTTAAAATGTGTCTCTGGTTTTTGGGCTTTTGTCTCCCCCCAACAAAATGTTGGCTTTTTCCAGATTTCTTGCGCTGCAAAGTTGAGAGATACAGTTGAGTGTCAAGTGGATTTTACAAGGAGCTAAGAGATTCAAGGGAAGAGAAGTTTAGTGCTGCTTATGCTGAGTCTGCTTGCATTGTTAATAGCATTAACAGGTTGAATACTTGCTTTTGATGCAGAAGGCTGTGGGTTCTACTCCCACAGTATTTAGATACATTGCTGATACTGTACTGAGTTGTACATTTAAAGGGGGTGGATGCTGCATTCCTGAGAATGTCCTCTTTGGCCAAGATACCTAGTATCTATGAACCTGTTATCAGTTTGATATCCATTCCCGTTAAGAAAAAAGTATCCAGGCTGGGTAAACGCTCAGTTTTCACCTCAGAGTATCCAAGTAAAAAGAAAAGAAAAAGCAAACTGACCACGGCTGTTTAAAACAATAAAAGATTTATTGAAAGTAAGTGCTTTCACGACAGATAGCAAATTGCTTCATCAGAGTCTAGTAAAACCACACAAACTCTGAAATTTAAAATACTGCATATCCAGTCAGGAAGCTGTTCATCAATGACATCATTAATTAAGCTCTATTAACTAATTACAGATGCATACAATATATTCAAGTATAAATTGTACATCACATTAAAAAAATAAACAAAACAGGGTATTAATATAAAGTTGTTGTTGTGTCTTTCGGCTTTTCCCGGTTAGGGGTCGCCACAGCGGAACTCCGGTCCGCTAATGATTGGCAGTAGATTTTTACATGCCGAGTTGCCAGCCCTGGCACACAACCTTCAATGAAGGTACGCCCATTAACGCATGTCTCCACACAGAAGACGCTCTAGCTGAGAATCGAACAGGACAACCGTCGTACTGTGAGACGACAAAGCTACAATAAATAACTAAGGATTTATTTATACATACTTCAAATATCAAAGTTTAGTGACTCCTTTTATAGTCAATAAATAATTGAAATATATATATATATATATATATATATATATATATATATATATATATATATATATATATATATATATTTCTTAAATATATAATATTTATACATTTAGTACTTATTACATTTGGATGACTTAATAACATTCCATCAATGCCTCAAAGGCCTTGCTTTTAAAAATGGTTTAAGTGATACTGCTCTGTTAAGACCTGGAAATCTATCTGCCTTTAATAGTAATATCCATTTTTGTTCGACGTCTTCCACTCTGTTGTTGATGTCTCCCCCACGGATACTGGGTTCAACTAATTCAAGTGCCATAAAATTAAAAACATGTTCTGAGTCATTAGACTGGACATGTTGAGCTAGAGCACTAGTTTTTATTAATTTTGCTATGTCTCCAATATGTTCCTGTATGCGTTCTTTGAGCATCCTGATGGTTTTCCCCACATAAAAAGCATAACAATTTTTGCAGAAGCAGAAATACACTAGAAACTGAATCCTGCAATCTGCATAGAAATCAATGTTGATATTAAAGCCAGAAACTGAGTGATGGAAAGAAGACTTACTATATAAAATGTTACCTGCTGTACATCTCCTACATGGAAATGTACCAGTTCTTTGTGATAGCTGCCCCTTCCCATAGCTGTTAAAAGATGTCTTATAACAAAGTTGTCTTTTTAATGATTTCTTGTTCTTAAAAGAGAAACTAGGTTTGTTATCTATAAGTCCCTCTAATACATCGACAGATCTCAAAATATTCCAGTTTTTATCAAAGATCTCACAAAACCTGCTTGAGTCACTGGAATAGGTCAACGGAAATCTAACTTTGTTATTATGTTTCTCAGTAGCTCGTGTTTCGTAGTCACTATTGCTTGAAAAATAGGGATTACCTCTAGAGCTACGTCCATTGTACATTTCCTCAATAATTTTATCTATCTCTTTGCTGTTATATCCTCCTGTTTAAATTCATCCTTTAATAAGGTCACAGCTTCCTCTAAGCCTTCTTGTGTATTATGTAGCCTGCTTATATGCATGAATTGTCCCTTAACGACATTTTTACAGACATGTGTGGGGTGCATGCTACTCTTATGTATAATGCTATTTTTGTGACTAGGTTTCCTGCAAAGACTAGTTACCATTTCCTTTAACATTGTCTTATGAATATTTACATACAGGAATTGTATCGCCTGCTCTGAATAATGATAAGTGAATCTTAAAAAGTCAGTTGAACCTTGTAAGAATTGAACAAATGTCTCCAGGCTATTTACACTCCCTCCCCAAACCAGAAAAACATCATCTACAAAGCGAGTGTACCATAAGATGTCATTGGAGAAATTGCTCTGTTCCAGGAATAATTCCTTTTCCCATGAGAACAGTGTTAGGTTGGCGTAGCTGTTTGCACAAGCTGTGCCCATAGCTACGCCAGCCTTTTGAAGGCAAAAATTTTCATCAAAGATAAAAACATTGTTCTCAAGAATGATTTCCAACAAACTACATATCAATTCATTTTTGGCCATGCTGTACATCTTCTAATCATTAAGCAAGTTTCTTATCCTTTCTATACCCCAGTCCTTAGGTATGACAGTAAATAATGAGATGACGTCCATGGTAACAAAAATAAACTCTCTTTCAGTAATGTTTACCTTATCATAAAGTAGTTTAAGGAAAACTTTTGTATCCTTTAAAACAGTATCACAATTCTCCAATACAGGATGTAAACATTTTTCAACATAGATAGAGAGGTTTTCAGTAGCCTAACCTCCACTCGAGACAATAGGTCTCATTGGTGGGCAGTTCATATTCTTGTGGACCTTAGGCAGTCCATAAATCATAGGTATGGTATGATGTTCAACCTGGAAATAGTTAAAAAGATCCTCTGAAAAACACTTGGACATAAGCAAATCAAATAAATAGAATGACACTCCATCTATAATAGCTTTAACTTCACTATTCGAAATAGGTAGATAGGTGTTCGTATCCCCTAATAGTGACATCATTTGTTGTATATATAGTGACTTGTTCATCACAACAACTCCTCCACCTTTATCAGCTGGTCTGATTTATATACTAGACAGACTTTTCAATTGCAATAAAGCTTTAGTCTCATCTTTATTAAGATTGTGATATGTGGGTACGCTGTCTTGTTTAAATGTGTCTCTTATTTCCTTTTCACAAACATTTACAAACGTTTCTATGATGGGGTGTTGCTTGGGTACAAAGACACTAGGCTTTCCAAAGATAGTTCTATCCGGTCTTTCATTACTTTGATAGATTGTCTTTACAGTTAATGTACGTGCAAATAATTTCATTTCTTTAAGTAATTCAAACATAACTGTCTTTTGAGCAGGAATAAACATTAACCCTTTTTCTAATGATTCCTTGGCTTTAGCTGATGTTAAACTAGATAAATTAATTACCAGTTTTTTCCATTCCTGCTGCACGTTGTCATCGTGTTCTGATGGGAGCTTTCTCCTTTCTTTTGCTGTATTTTGCCTTTTCGCCCTCTACTCTTGGATCTCTCCCTGATAGGTAGCGCATTGCTCAAAACAAACAGAAAATCGATGTCTGTGTTACTTCTTTCTCTAAAAAAGATGCTATATTCGAATTCACCCCTTTTCTATGACTGTTAATAGAGACTATATCCATATTGCAACTGTTAGACTGTGGGCCTATTCCTTCACTTCTCGCTGCCTCGTCTGCTATTCTATTTACGTGTGATGTCACTGGGCTCCCATTATTCACATGTTCAGTGTCATTAGCAGTCATTAAAGCAACAACGCTCTCTTTCTCAGTCATCACTGGTGTTCTGTTAGCATTTCTTAATGCTGGTCCAGGATTATCAGTATTAGTCCTAATAGAAACTGAGCGTTTCGGCCAAGAAAAGACTTCTTTGCATTGAAAATCGTTAAGATCTCTTTGTAGTTTTTTCATTTTGGTATTTTGTGTCTCGTCTCATAACTAAGAATATTTTCATATAAATCATCTAATTTAGTGCCTGAAACTTCAGCTGAGAAATTATTGTTTAGCTGATGCTGTAAATCACCAATCTCATCTATTAATGTTTTCTCCTGGGGTTTAAAAAATTCAATAAGTAAATGCATATAGTCATAACTTAATTGTAGGTTAAGTTGCTGCATCTCTGTAGTAACTCAGGATATAGATTCCCATAGGTAGGCATCGTTAGTACTCTCAGTCCTCTGGGCACATAGGTAGGCATCGTTAGTACTCTCAGTCCTCTGGGCACATAGGTAGGCATCATTAGCACTCTCAGTCCTCTGGGCACATAGGTAGGCATCGTTAGTACTCTCAGTCCTCTGGGCACATAGGTAGGCATCGTTAGTACTCTCAGTCCTCTGGGCACATAGGTAGGCACCGTTAGTACTCTCAGTCCTCTGGGCACATAGGTAGGCATCGTTAGTACTCTCAGTCCTCTGGGCACATAGGTAGGCATCGTTAGCACTCTCATTCCTCTGGGAACATAGGTAGGCATCGTTAGTACTCTTAGTCCTCTGGGCACATAGGTAGGCATCATTAGTACTCTCAGTCCTCTGGGCACATAGGTAGGCATCGTTAGTACTCTCAGTCCTCTGGGCACATAGGTAGGCATCGTTAGTACTCTCAGTCCTCTGGGCACATAGGTAGGCATCGTTAGTACTCTCATTCCTCTGGGCACATAGGTAGGCATCGTTAATACTCTCAGTCCTCTGGGCACATAGGTAGGCATCGTTAGTACTCTCAGTCCTCTGGGCACATAGGTAGGCATCGTTAGCACTCTCAGTCCTCTGGGCACATAGGTAGGCATTGCTAGTACTCTCAGTCCTCTGGGCACATAGGTAGGCATCATTAGTACTCTCAGTCCTCTGGGCACATAGGTAGGCACTGTTAGCACTCTCAGTCCTCTGGGCACATAGGTAGGCATCGTTAGTACTCTTAGTCCTCTGGGCACATAGGTAGGCATCATTAGTACTCTCAGTCCTCTGGGCACATAGGTAGGCATTGTTAGTACTCTCAGTCCTCTGGGCACATAGGTAGGCATCGTTAGTACTCTCAGTCCTCTGGGAACATAGGTAGGCATCGTTAGCACTCTCAGTCCTCTGGGCACATAGGTAGGCATCGTTAGTACTCTCAGTCCTCTGGGCACATAGGTAGGCATCGTTAGTACTCTCAGTCCTCTGGGCACATAGGTAGGCATCGTTAGCACTCTCAGTCCTCTGGGCACATAGGTAGGCATCGTTAGCACTCTCAGTCCTCTGGGCACATAGGTAGGCATCGTTAGTACTCTTAGTCCTCTGGGCACATAGGTAGGCATCGTTAGTACTCTCAGTCCTCTGGGCACATAGGTAGGCATCGTTAGGACTCTCAGTCCTCTGGGCACATAGGTAGGCATCGTTAGTACTCTCAGTCCTCTGGGCACATAGGTAGGCATCGTTAGTACTCTCATTCCTTTGGGCACATAGGTAGGCATCGTTAGTACTCTCAGTCCTCTGGGCACATAGGTAGGCATTGTTAGTACTCTCAGTCCTCTGGGCACATAGTGCCCAGAGGACTGAGAGTACTAACGATGCCTACCTATGGCACTCTATATCATGAGTTACTACAGAGATGCAGCAACTTAACCTACAATTAAGTTATGACTATATGCATTTACTTATTGAATTTTTTAAACCCCAGGAGAAAACATTAATAGATGAGATTGGTGATTTACAGCATCAGCTAAACAATAATTTCTCAGCTGAAGTTTCAGGCACTAAATTAGATGATTTATATGAAAATATTCTTAGTTATGAGAAGAGACTACAAAATACCAAAATGAAAAAACTACAGAGATCTTAACGATTTTCAATGCAAAGAAGTCTTTTCTTGGCCGAAACGCTCAGTTTCTATTAGGACTAATACTGATAATCCTGGACCAGCATTAAGAAATGCTAACAGAACACCAGTGATGACTGAGAAAGAGAGCGTTGTTGCTTTAATGCCTGCTAATGACACTGAACATGTGAATAATGGGAGCCCAGTGACATCACACGTAAATAGAATACCAGACAAGGCAGCGAGAAGTGAAGGAATAGGCCCACAGTCTAACAGTTGCAATATGGATATAGTCTCTATTAACAGTCATAGAAAAGGGGCAAATTCGAATGTGGCATCTTTTTTAGAGAAACACAGACATTGATTTTGCTGTTTGTTTTGAGCAATGCGCTACCTATCAGGGAGAGATCCAAGAGCAGAGGGCGAAAAGGCAAAATACAGCAAAAGAAGAAAGGAGAAAGCTCCCACCAGAACACGATGACAATGTGCAGCAGGAATGGCAAAAACTGGTAATTAATTTATCTAGTTTAACATCAACTAAAGCCCAGGAATCATTATTAGAAAAAGGGTTAACGTTTATTCCTGTTCAAAAGACAGTTATGTTTGAATTGCTTAAAGAACTGAAATTATTTGCACGCACATTAACTTTAAAGACAATCTATCAAAGTAATGAAAGACCGGATAGAACTATCTTTAGAAAGCCTAGTGTCTTTGTACCCAAGCAAATTCCCATCATAGAAACGTTTGTAACTGTATGTGAAAAGGAAATACGAGACGCATTTAAACAAGACAGTGTACCTACGTATCACAATCTTAATAAAGATGAGACTGAAGCTTTATTGCAATTGAAAAGTCTGTCTAGTATATAAATCAGACCAGCTGATAAAGGTGGGGGAGTTGTTGTGATGAACAAGTCACTATATATACAACAGATGATGTCACTATTAGGGGATACGAACACCTATCTCAAATAGTGAAGTTAAAGCTATTATAGATGGAGTGTCATTCTATTTATTTGATTTGCTTATGTCCAAGTGTTTTTCAGAGGATCTTTTTAACTATTTCCAGGTTGAACATCATACCATACCTATGATTTATGGACTGCCTAAGGTCCACAAGAATATGAACTGCCCACCTATGAGACCTATTGTCTCGAGTGGAGGTTGGGCTACTGAAAGCCTCACTATCTATGTTGAAAAATGTTTACATCCTGTATTGGAGAATTGTGATACTGTTTTAAAGGATACAAAAATTTTCCTTAAACTACTTTATGATAAGGTAAACATTACTGAAAGAGAGTTTATTTTTGTTACCATGGACATCGTCTCATTATTTACTGTCATACCTAATGACTGGGGTATAGAAAGGATAAGAAACTTGCTTAAAGATTAGAAGATGTACAGCATGGCCAAAAATGAATTGATATGTAGTTTGTTGGAAATTATTCTTGAGAACAATGTTTTTATCTTTGATGAAAATGTTTACCATCAAAAGGTTGGCGTAGCTATGGGCACAGCTTGTGCGAACAGCTACGCCAACCTAACACTGTTCTCGTGGGAAAAGGAATTATTCCTGGAACAGAGAAATTTCTTCAATGACATCTTATGTACACTCACTTTGTAGATGATGTTTTTCTGCTTTGGAGAGGGAGTGCAGATAGCCTGGAGCCATTTGTTCAATTCTTACAAGGTTCAACTGACTTTTTAAAATTCACTTATCATTATTCAGAGCAGGCGACAGAATTCCTAGATGTAAAGATTCATAAGACAATGTTAAAGAAAATGGTAACTAGTCTTTACAGGAAACGTAGTTGCAAAACTAGCATTTTACATAAGAGTACCATGCACCCCACACATGTCTGTAAAAATGTCCCTAAGGGACAATTCATGCGTATGAGCAGGCTACATAATACACAAGAAGGCTTAGAGGAAGCTGTGACCTTATTAAAGGATGAATTTAAACAGAAAGGATAAAACAGCAAAGAGATAGATAAAATTATTGAGCAAATGTACAATGGACGTAGCTCTAGTGGTAATCCCTATTTTTCAAGTAATAGTAACTACGAAACACGAGCTACTGAGAAATATAATAACAAAGTTAGATTTCTGTTGACCTATTCCAGTGACTCAAACAGGTTTTGTGAGATCTTTGATAAAAACTGGAATATTTTGAGATCTGTCGATGAATTAGAGGGACCTATAGATAACAAACCTAGTTTCTCTTTTAAGAACAAGAAATCATTAAAAAGACAACTTTGTTATAAGACATCTTTTAACAGCTATGGGAAGGGGCAGCTATCACAAAGAACTGGTACATTTCCATGTAGGAGATGTACAGCAGGTAACATTTTATATAGTAAGTCTTCTTTCCATCACTCAGTTTCTGGCTTTAATATCAACATTGATTTCTATGCAGATTGCAAGACTCAGTTTCTAGTGTATTTCTGCTTCTGAAAAAATTGTTATGCTTTTTATTGGGGAACACCATCAGGATGCTCAAAGAACGCATACAGGAACATATTGGAGACATAGCAAAATTAATAAAAACTAGTGCTCTAGCTCAACATGTCCAGTCTAATGACTCAGAACATGTTTTTAATTTTATGGCACTTGAATTAGTTGAACCCAGTATCCATGCAGGAGACATCAACAACAGAGTGGAAGACGTCGAACAAAAATGGATATTACTATTAAAGGCAGATAGATTTCCAGGTCTTAACAGAGCAGTATCACTTAAACCATTTTTAAAAGCAAGGCCTTTGAGGCATTGATGGAATGTTATTAAGTCATCCAAACGTAATAAGTACCAAATGTATAAATATTATATCTTTAAGATATATATATATATATATATATATAAATATATATATTCAATTATTTATTGACTATAAAAGGAGTCACTAAAGTTTGATATCTGAAGTATGTATAAATAAATGCTTAGTTATTTATTGTATTATACACTTTATATTGATACCCTGTTTTGTTTAGTTTTTTAATGTGATGCACAATTTATACTTGAATATATTGTATGCATCTGTAATTAGTTAATAGAGCTTAATTAATGATGTCATTGATGAGAAGCTTCCTGACTGGATATGCAGTATTTTAAATTTCAGAGTTTGTGTGGTTTTACTAGTGTCTGAAGAAGCGATTTGCTATCTATCGTGAAAGCACTTACTTTCAATAAATCTTTTACTGTTTTAAACAGCTGTGATCAGTTGCTTTTTCTTTTCTTTTCACTTGGATGCTATCCATTCCCTATTGTAATAATACTAACTTATCATTTTTTTAATGTAACATAGGCAATTTATTCCTCAAGGGCAACAGGCACTTTATTTGTAGATGAAACAATGAAATATAAAATTGTTTGCTAGCAACAACCTCTTCCTTACTTACAAATCTCTTTAATGTGTAATTTTTTTAATGACTTTTACTTCTGTAGAGATTGTGCATATTTGCTGATACTGGTGGATTGTAAAAGTCTGAGTAGACGTTTATGAGGGAAATGTTCTGAAGTGGGCAGTACTGTCATTACTGGTTCATGCATTTTGCTTCATTGGTTACTGGAAAAATGTTCAAAACAATACATTTAAAATGCACTCTAACAAATGTAATGCATTATACAAGGAATATAATTTAATACAAATCAAGAAGGTGTTTACTGATTATCTGATCAGCTCAGGTACGCCCCCCTCCCTGTTCTTGGTTGGATGTGTTCAATTAGGTACCAGTTAAATCAACTGCCTACAAGCACAGACTTTTTTGTTACTGAATATTTTCACTGAGTCTGAATGCTACTGAAAGTGATAAAGCCAGATTGAAGCAACCACTTCTCTTAGATCTTTGTTTTTTTTTTTTTTTTTGGGGGGGGGTACTTACTGTCCACACCTAGGGAGTTAAGTCTGTCATGTAGGATTTCTGCCGCAGAATTCTCCCGGCTGAACTATACCTCTCAACTGTCCAGATTTTCACAGAATGAATAGATTTTTGCTTCTTATTTTTGGTTTGTTCCTCATAAAATGTGGGGTTTTCTGGCAAATCATTTAGGAATGAAATCACTTAATAATGACAGACACTGAGTTTCAGACTTTATATCCATCAGAAAAATGTATGCTAAAGCAAGACAAATTATTCTATCAACTGTCTAAGTTTATACAAAAGCAATTTTTAATATTGTTTCTTTGTACCCCCAATATATTTGGCCTTGCCAGATTTCCTGCATTAAGAGGTTGAGAGGTATGCGCAAATAAATCGCTTTATAGAATTAGGTATATCCAAACCTCTCGACTGTCCCCAATTTTGAATCAAAATGTTGCTCTCCCCCTAATAATCTCTCCATAAAATGGCAATTTTGGAAGAAACGTGGAGGGTTTAAAATTAATAAATAATTGTAATGATCAGAGTTACAGATTACTTTTATTTTAGAAATGCATAATAAATAATTGTAATGATCAGAGTTACAGATTACTTTGATTTTAGAAATGCATGTAGATTCTCTTATTTTTGTCAGCTGCTCAACTTAACAGTATTAATATTAAAAACGTGTCCCTTTTTTGACAGGTTCCCAGCTGTATTGTGTGGATATTTTATATTTTTATATCACATTTTTGGTCTGTTTTTCATAAAATTGTGGTTTTCTGGCAAATTAGTGGCAAATCATTAAAGATTGAAGTTAGAAAATAATGAAATATATTTGAGTTTCAGATTTCATACCCTTCAGAAAATTCATGCTAATGCAAGGCCTACTATTCTATTATTTTTCTAAGTTTAAAAGAGCAATATTTAAAAATTGTCTTTATTTTTGAGCCTTTGTCCCACTTCTATTTATGGCTTTTTTTCCAGATTTCTTGCTCTGAGGTTGAGAGGTATGACAAATATGTCAGGGCCATCACCGTCAGCCAGAGACATTTCAAATTGTGACATACTTGTTGTACCCCACTCCCCCATGTAGTAACTCTGGATGTGTCCAAGCAAGGCAAGGAGCAGTTATGCAGTGTAAGTGAGCAAAGTATCCCCCCATCCAAGGTAGACACAAGTACTATAGTGGCTTTTCATCTATCCTTGATTTTGTAGAATGTTCTGGTTTTCTGTCATATTTTTATTCTGTTGATTTATGTTTATTATTCAGAAAATGCATGTTGTTGCAGAGCATGTTGCTCTGTGTTTAAGTAGCAATGCTTTAATGACCATCAGGTAAGATTGTCTGAGATTGTTAGATGCAAGTAAGCTTTAATAAGTATACTGTTAAAGAATTATCAACATTGAAAGCCTTTTTGTTGTTGCCATGCAGAGAATATTTACATAGCTAGATAACGTATAAGCCTTAGGTATTGAAATGAATATGACAGTATTTGTAATAAAGGACAGGATCAAAGTGTTTTCAGAAGCTCGTTACATTTGTTGAAAACTTGCAGTCATCTTTGCAGGCTTTACCCGTAAACTAAACAGAATGCCAATCTATCATGGGTGGTCCATAACCTGTGCAGTAATCCTTTAAGCAATTTATCTTGAGCTTGTTTCTTGTTTGCTGTTCATTTTTTACTTTGATCATGTTTTGCCCATGAAACATGAAGATAGTTGTTGTCAGGCAGCACCGCAGTAGGTCGTTTTTGGATAAGAAACATTTTTACAAATGGGAGTAATTGGTATTACAGAGATTGCTACTTTCAGCATGTTACTTGGTACTTTTATAAAGCTGAATATAAATTGTACTTAGAACTGCAGTACAAGGAGAAGTGGTTTGAGTTGAGTGCTGCTTGTTTTTTTATACTTTTTTTCGACTGGCATTCCAGTAATGTATTTAAAAAGTAATTTATTTTTTCATGCCTCACAACCTTTTTGTTTCCATCTAGATATTAAGTAAGCTGTCAAGTAGCCAATGCATTGAAATATTTTTTTTTTCTCCAGGTCATTTTGTCTTGATTGGATTCTCATAATAATGATTTGGCACCCAGGGCAGCATATTTAATTAAATCCCCAGTTTTTGTGGTTTTGAGCATAGCTCTGCCCCTATCTAGTTGGCCACACCCCTTCCAATTGGCCCCACCTATTCAGCTGTCTCCTGCAGCCCCCTTTGATTTGAAATCACCAGCCACCACTGTGTGTACCCTACCACACTGCCAAGCCTACACGGTGTAACATTCACATTTGTCCATATTATGTTTTCTGTGTCCCAAACAAGGCCCACACAGTGCCACTAAAACATGGCCTACCCAGGGCAGTCTAACTTTATGGCTATTCTGTCTTACACTACTGGTATATGCTGACAGCCCAAAGTAGGATCACTGGATTTGCTGCTGTTGCTACATCACATTAGCATGATCAACATATTGCTGTGCATTCTCTTTGCCATAACACAATGCAGTAGATGTGCTCCCCCCATCTTCCATTACCTTGACTTCCCCCAGTGTATGACCAACACTGTACTTCCATTTATACAATGGGGCATGGGCAATATCCATGTCCTAATGGCCCTTGTGACCCACTTTCTGGGTTTGCATTTTACCCTGTAATCTGTCTGGTTAGACACAACCTCTGAATTATCTTTACATGCCTAATATGTTTCTCTAGCTACTTTCATGCCTGATATGCATACACATACATTATACTAACGATTTTCTCTGTTGGGTTTCTCTTTTAATTACTGTCCTTCCTTTATATATGTATTTGATGTTTGCTGTTTTATTTCACTACATTACTATTATATTCAGTGTCAGCCACAGCTGTGCTTGTAGTGCGTCACAATAACATTAACCTTCCCTGTCATCTCCTGTGGTGTCTCCAGCTGCCTCCATGGCTGCCTTTCCACAGGTTGATGGAGATCATCCAGCAAGAGATGACTTTGAGGGTACCACTGTGGCCTTTCAGGGCCCATCACTAGGATAGGCATTTTTCCCTCCCCACAAGGGACACTGCAAGGAGGCCACAATATGTTACCTGTCACAAGTTGGAAGAGATGGCAACAGTTGGGGGCTTGCACCACTGCCTATCCCAGCCCAGTGTGTCAATAGAGGCAGTACCCACAGACAGAATAGTCACAGAGTGGACTGGTGTATGGCGGGGTGCTGTCCTTGGCAAAACGAAAGGGAGACATCCACTCACCCATTTCCCTCATCATGGTGTTCCCCTTCCATGTTGTTATCTCTGCTTGTAGTCCAGTCCTCCTTATCACCAAATGTCCTCCCTCTATTTGTTTGTGCCTTTCCACAGTTTCCCCCCCCTTTTTGTCAACACCTCCCCTGTTGGTCTTTCTCTGTGTTTGCCTGCCTTCGCCACCACCCCTATACTATCTTTCCTGCCAACATTTTCACCTTCTACTTGTCCCACAAAAAAAAAAACCTTTCTTTACCACCTTTGTCCCTTTCTTTCCTTCCCTGTGTCCTTCTGTGTATGTTCCTCTGCTTGCTGTTCTCTCAGACTGTCCTGTAAACCCATTTATTTCCTATTTATGAAAACATATCAGTGGGGACTTTACTGGCTGGCCTTCATTATGGTTCTCAGCAGTTCTTCTAGTGGCATAACTGTGTGTGCAAATGCACATAGATGTTAGTATGCCATACACTTGCTAATGGGATTAATGGGTCAAATGACCAAAGTTAAAGTATGTTCTTCCATTTGCAGTCAGTACAGTTTTATTCAGTGGATTCCTCAATTAGTTACTTGTTATTAGATTAACTGCCTCCTACTACATTGCTTATTAGCTTTGGGTCACACTACACAACTTCAAATGCAAGAGATATTCAATGCATGGCCACTCAAGTCATGTGTCTGAATCCCAGGGATAGTTAATTGAAAGAACATTACTATGCCTCAGAACTAACAAACATTTTTCATTGATCCTTATGATCACAGGATGCGACCATTTTATTTCAATGAATAATGCATGAAAACAGGCTGCTTTACTGTCTTCTCACTGCCATTACCAGGATACAACATCTATGACTTCTCTAAAGCGATGAACTAACCTATTGTGCTAATGGACAGTAAAACACTGATGTAAAAATTTGAGTTCATTGAGTTAATAACTATCATTCTCCTAAACTAAATTCCTAGAACTATATCAATGAGTGGCATTAGTCATTTGTAATTTTCAGTCGTTATTGTGATTGTATTACAGTTTTTACTACAAATATATAAGGGAAATAAAAAGAGATTATAAGTACAGCACACCAAATAAAACAAACTGGAAATTTAGCAGGCAGTAATGAATGTTCTGACCAATAATGCCAAATTCCATAGAGTTTTTTGCATTTTTTCCAGTACTCAGAGTGTCCAAATACTGGAATTTCAAAATATTTTACCAGAAAATGGAAAAACGGGGGAATTCAGTAAAGCCTACACTTTTTTTCATTGAACACATCACGCCATGATGCTTACATCATGAGCGTTAACATTTTTAGATTTAGTAAATGGTGCTTAGCAGTGTGCAAGCATGCAAAACTTCCATGCAATGCAAATTTCTGCTTAAGCAGATAAATCTTATACAAATAAGACAGGTGGAGCGATCCAACAAGGTGAAAGGCATCTGTATAGAATCTGTGTACGTGTTTGTAGTGTACATGGAAATTTTCCATGTACAGGAGTCTACGCAGACAGAAGGAGCTGTAAAAGTCCACAAATATGGACATAACTCCCCTGAAAATGGTAGATCACATATATGCATGTGCAAAACATACATTGTGGATGTTTGTAAAATGAAGGGAATATGTAAAATTAATAATTTTTTAAAATAATTTTTGCATGTTTGAGCTATGTGCCACATTGCTCAAACATGCTTAGCAGAAAAATAAAAATTTAAGTAACATCTATAATGTAGTTTACACAAATGTATTGTAGGACCTTGCATCAGGTCTGTACAATGGTGCATTCATGCTGTTACCCAGCTTATATGTCTAAGAACGGTGTAGTTTCCAGGCTGTCAGCTCGAACGTGTATGCAGATGAGGTTCCTTTGTTGAATCGCTAAAAGGAGCAACCGTGTCCGCATATCCCAATCACATTGTATTACGTTTAGGATTTTGTAGTGCTCAGCGAGCATGTTTGTGCGGTGCGTCACATAGCTTAATGTGTTTGTGCGAGCAGACTACCCACATTACAGTGATGACACAGGCATCTGTCAAAGGAAACTGGATGTTGTTGTTGTTGTGTCTTTTGGCTTTTCCCGGTTAGGGGTCGCTGCAGCGGAACTCCGGTCCACTAATGATTGGTAGTTGATTTTTACGTGCTGAGTTACCAGCCCTGATGCACAACCTTCAACGAAGGTACGCCCATTCATGCATGTCTCCACGCAGAAGACGCTCTAGCTGAGAATTGAACCGGACAGCGTCTTACGAAACTGGATATATTCTATTAATAATATATACTGTTGTATAATCTATGCATCACTCAATAAAGTAGGGTCTTTAAATCATTTCAGTTCCATCCTAGGCAGGTGAACTGCATCATAATTAGCCAATCCCACATGGTGGACCTACACCACAACTGTATAAAGTATGCATACACCCTACATTCTGATTTTCCCTCATTACTCGAACCATTGGAATACAGACTTGGAAATTTTAACTGAGATAATGCTAGGGGCTGCTGCAGCTTTTCTACATTTGTATGTGCTAGATTCTGAAGTCAATGCTGCTGGTGCTGCTGACAATAGGCCTAGGCCAAGAAGAAGATTGTTCAGGCCCAGGGTAACCTTGCAGGAGCTATATTAGCTGGAGATTGTACAGAGTGGAGAGGGACATATTACAAGAGCTATTGAGCTCTGCCATTCTCAACTCAGAGCCAGAGTTAACAGAGGGAAACCCGTCCCAGTGGAAACTAAGGTATGTGTAGCCCTTAGGATACTAGCTACAGGTACCT
>NC_056734.1:359479149-359504149 GCF_019279795.1 Protopterus annectens
ACCTCTGGACATTCTGCGGAAATCTGGACAGTTGAGAGGTATGCCATATACATATCACTGTCAGACTTCAAATCACGCAGAAAATGCATGTCCAGACAAACCCTGTTAATCTAGCAATCTTCTAACTGTATAACAGCAATACTTACAACTTGTCCCTAATTTTGGAACTTTGTCCCCCATTTTGTTGGGCTTTCTTCACATTTCTTGTTCTAAGAGGTATTTCCACCTACCTTCTGTGAAGCTGTAACTCCCACACCTCCATAATGTCCTCCTCACAGGCAAGGAAATGGGGCTAGGCCCACATGAAGGATTTAATTAAAGCACTGTGTTGCTATCACATTGGCTAATGGAAAAACAACACAGCTATTCTGGATGCAATTAGCAAGTGGGAGACACCAATTGGTCATAAGCCATCACCTGCTCATGAGCATTACTGACAAAAGGCAAGCTGCTGCCTATGCAAAACAGGTCTGAACCTTTCAATACAAATACAGAATGCGACTACACAAACCTAAACATTTGCATTATTCTGAGAAAACTCTTCAGCACTATAACGGGTATCTCAATCAATTAAGCATGTAATGGAATGCAGAAGTGGGTATGCAATAATGTGAAATAGGAAGTTAAACAATAGGTCTCAACAAGACTTGCTGGACTGACATGTTGCTGTCCAGCACCTACGGCCATTTCTGCTGGCTCTGTCTGCAGTGACACAGATTACAGCTCTGGCCCCTGAGTCACTCCAGCAAAGGTCAGCTCACATGTGACTACTACTGGAGTGTCTGTTGTCCAATACTGACTGTGACACTGCCAGGCCAGCTACCTGGGATGTTGTAAATATTCATATGTCACCTGTGAATGCTACTATAATACATATGCTTGTCTTACAAATATAAGAGACCTATATAGGGTATGTGCATAGTAAAAAAACTGGCGCAGAAGTGTGTGTTGAACTCTATGTTATATACTGAGCTCATATTTTTCAACTGTCCACAGTTTTGCAGACTGACCCCATGTTTGCCTCATATTTGTAGTCAATGCCTCATACAGTTGTGTTTTGTCTGGAAAATCACAGGCAAATCAGTAAAGACTTGAACTCATAAAATAATAGCATACATTTGAATGTCAGATGTCATATTCTTCAGAGTATTCCTGTGAATGTAAAACCTACTTTGCTAGCAACTAAGTGTGTTACAGCTAGATTTATAAAGTGTCACAATTTTCTGGCCTTTACCCCCATTGATGTGTGCCTTTGTCCAGATGTCTTGCTCTAACAGGTTGAGCGGTATGACCGAGCTGCAAGAGTGTAAGTACAGTGTGCCATACTGACAAAGAACAGAAATGTAAATCAAGTATTACCTATGTATATGTATGAATTAATAGTAGAAGCTGAAAGCCTCAAACATACAGACATGAGATGCAAAACATCAAGTAAATAGGCTGTACTCATTTTACAAATGTGTTATCTTAGTTCCAGTGCATCAAACAGACATAAATGTCTACAGCTGCAGGTTGTTGTATTGCCTTCAAACTTAAGTAATTACTAAGTTGATTATAATTACTAAGTTGAAACTGGAAGCGTTTAACTGTGTTATGACTTACAGTGCTACACACATATCAGACAGATATGTACACCTGATGCAGAGAAGTATGTTATTTGCTGTTAGCCTGTGAAATTAAGGCAGGTGAGGAAACACTGATATAATATGAGAACGCAGCATTAATGTGGATTATTACTTTCAGACCTGTCACACACAAACAGCTTTGCATGTTGTATAGGAACTAGGCAAATGTGACATTGTTCACACACACACACATATATATATATATATATATATATATATATATATATATATATATATATATATATATATATATGGCAATACGGTATATCTGTCTGATGTTTGTGTGGTCTGCATTGCTCTGAGTATCAGTCATCTCTGCATGTAACTTAGGTTTGAAGCTCAGTATTTAAGCTTTGATGACTTGTATTTTGTATATTATTGTAGTATTACATTTGTTTTGTTATATGTATTCAGTTCTGTTGTACTTTTAACAGTTCTTGGCTAGGGTCTGTTAACAAAAGTTATCAAAGAAATCCTTTGAAATGTGAATAGCAGCAGTTAAGTACTTTGAGTAGCTTAGACACAACATTGCTCTCTTAATTACAAACATCTGTAGTTAGCTGAAGTGTTTCTGTGTTGTACAGTGCTCTATCAGTCATCTCTGCATTTAATGTTGATCTGAAGCTCTTTAGTAAAGCGTTGGTCACATCTGTTTTGTATCTTATTCCAGTATTGCTTTTGTTTTGTGATAAGTTTTCTGTTCTGTTGGAATTGTAAGGGTTCCCACTTGTTGTGTTCAAATATTTGTTGGCATGTGACTTGGCCGCCCCTACTACAAATCTCATTTTGAGCACACCTCCCAGTTGTATCTCATCAGCTTATGCTACTGAGTAGACAGATATCATTAGGCACCCCACCCCCTTCGTTTCTCAACCAGACATTATCGTGTTTCATCCCTTCCCATGTACCCTATAAACAAAAAACATTTCACTGTATTTCTGTCTATTCCAACTGTATTACTTCAATTTGCTATTGCTGCCTGTTCTTACAATGACTCAATTGTACTTATTCTGCTGCAGTTAGTACTGCTTGTCAGTAGCCTGATGTAATTCTGTTATGCTGAGGCTGTGTGTTTAAGCACATGGGCTTCAGGCCAGTTGTTTTACATAAAGTACATTTGTGGTCTGCACTGTTGTGGGAGGGGAGGCTACATTATGCCCTTGTGAGTTACAACATGCTGGTTAAAGGCTCATTGTGACTGCTCATTTGAACTGTGTTTTTCTGACATTGCTACGCCTTGTTTGCTGTAGCATACACTACATCCTGACCTCCTGAATATAGCTTTGTTTTTATAGCTTGAACACTAATCCAGGCCATATTTTTTGAAGAGGGTTTCCCTGCACCCTAGTGGCAGGATTGTGCAGTTAGTAGTTGTGTGACTGAAGAGTGCTGGAACAGGGCTCTATTCTGAGCTTTACTATTGGTTAACTGTTTAATCCATTTAAATTAATTTGCTCTTGTTTGCTATTGTCATATTTAAGTGTATATCTGTTTTGACCTAAAAAGATTGGCTTTATTACAGTCACATCTGTTTGTGTGATTCTTGTGTTTCCTGCTATGCCATCTAGTGTTGTCCAGGGCCTGCCTGCACTTACTGGGAGTAAGTGAACTGGTTGGCACTGGTCTGCCATAGGATGCTGAGCTAAGAGCTCAGGGACAAGGGTTGATTGCTCACTCCCAGTGTTCCTATTTTACCTTCGTTGTTGTGGTATGTAAACCCATCATGTGCATGGTGTTGTGCTTTTGTACAGTTTTAACACTTTGAGAGGTATCTCAGTTGCATTTCTTTCCCTTAC
Source organism: Protopterus annectens (assembly GCF_019279795.1). NCBI lineage: Eukaryota > Metazoa > Chordata > Ceratodontiformes > Protopteridae > Protopterus > Protopterus annectens. Next base: position 359,482,571 of record NC_056734.1, read on the forward strand.
CTGCACTCCTGTGTGAGTGAGGCCCTCGCCTACAGGTACTGTCTTGATGTTATCCAGCCATACTCACACCTACAGGTGTTATCCTCAGATAGTACCCACTCTACTATCCCTGACCTCACTTACACAAATGCTGATAACCATGGGCAGAACATTTCCTGTGCTTTCGCATGCTAGTCCATTTGATATGGGCATCCTGACACAGTCTAGCCACTGCCTAATGTATACAGACAACTGTGTGCTACTACCACCTAGGAACACAGTATCTGAGAAATGCATTCACATAAACAACCTAGAATCCCTGCTGTCTCAGTCACATGACAGTACATGATTGACAGACCACAATGCTTTGCCAGAAATGGCCTTCATCTGTCTCCCCTGGGCTTTAGGCTTCTGACAAAGGCACTTGCCTTCCCCATAGTGCCTTTTGTAGACAAAGTTATGAGCAGAAAATTATCAGCATAAAAGCTTATTATAAACAAAATGTAAAGGTAATGCTGCTAAATGCTATGAGTCTTAGCATGAAACTAAAGTCATTGCAAGCGTTTCTTGTCCTGGAGGATGCTGACATTTGTGCAGTAACTGAAACCTGGTTTGAAGCTGTGGAGAGCACACTAACCTTGCCAGGTTACTCATTATACCATACTTTCAGACCCTAAATGGAGAGCTGCAAAACAAAGATTGTGGAGTTTTAAACTTTATCATACACATACACACCTCCAGGCTGGTCAAACAGTATGATGCACAAGAGACATCCCAAGTGCACTTAACTGTTGACAAAACACCTATTCAAATCATAGCTAGCTACAGATCTTCATCCATGACTCAGGACACCCACTACACCTATCTGGACTTACTTGAATTTGTCAAGATTCAACCCTCTACCCTGATCCTGGATGACTTTAACTACCCAATCTTAGTGTGCATGACCTATTCTACCTGACCATGAATGCACAGAGATTCCTCAGCTTTGTCAATGCCAATGCATTTGATCAGCTGGTCAACACCCCTATGACAGGTGGAAATATCCTGTACCTGGTCCTAACCAACGTGAGTAGCCAATGTCGCACTCCTACAGTGTCATCCTCCTTGGTAAGATCTGACCATAAAGCCATCAATTTTGAGGTCACCACCCCCTCCTCTTGTCAGGGTCAAACAAAAAACACTTTTCCAAAACTGACTATAAATCTCCTCAGAGCACGTATAAGTAGCTAGACAGTCACAGTCCCATCAGTTGGAACTAGCAATAATGTCCACGCCTACACCAAAATACTATATGAGCACCTATGTAGCTGTACAGCTGCAATACACAAACTCCATAATAGGTGGAAATATTTTCTGTACAGGGCCAAGAAGGAGCAGATGCCAAATTGGAAGCAATCTCACCTTTGTCTGAACAAGCAAATAAGGTCACAGGTGAATTACCCTAAGACTAACTTTGAGTGCAAATTGAACACATCCACCAAGGCCAATCACAAGGTCTTCTTCACATGTGTCTGCAATCTCAGAGGCAACACCTAAATCTGCTCTGTAGTGGTGGTTAATAACACCACATACACATAGGTTATAGATATAGCCAACCTGCTGCAGACATGTTACAAACCTCACCACTTGTCCCTCCATCAGTAAACAAGCACCTGCCCCCCTCCCCTCATAATCAGGGAGCAGGTCCATAACGCCCTCTCAAAGGCAACAAACTGAAGACTCCATGGGGCCTGATATCATCCCTGGCTGCATCCTACATGAACTTAGGCATGAGCTCACAGCTCCATTACACACTGTACTCAACTAAAGCCTTAGCAGCAGTGTCATCCCATCTGCATGGAGGACAGCCACTATCATCCCTCTACACAAAGGTGGAACATCCACTGACCTAGCCAATCATATGCACATCAGTCTAACTAGCCTGATCTGCAAGGGCATGGAAGGCATTATCAAAGACCTTATAAACAGGGACATCAGCAACCTCAAAATGATTCAGCCCACACAGTTTCGCATTGTCAAATGGAGATCAGGCCTGTTAAACCTGGTCAACTTCTTTGCAGTGGTCAACAAACACACGGATGAGGGGAAGATGGTGCACACTGCCTACCTTCAACTAGCCAAAGCCTCTGACAATAATTCCAACACCTACTACGAATTCCGAAGATATGGCAGTTCGAATGCGGGAACCAACAAACCAAACCAAGTTCCAATGAAAAATTAGGTTGAATGTGAATGTCCACTTACTTCTCCACAAGAACCACGTAAAACACAATACACAAGTATTGTTTTCCCATTGAAGGTAAAGATAAGATAATTGTAAATGTCCACTTTATTCTCCACAAGAATCACATAAAACACGATGCACAAGTGTTGTTAACCTAGGTTTCATCTTAATGCTAAAGACTTCTTCAGAACAACTACCACAATCAATTTTCTAGTATAAATACTCAACTTAATTGCCAATCAAATACTTAAATAACCTGCAATTAAAATAATATTAGAATATACTTAATTATTTAAATAAATATATAAAACGCTAAAAATAAGCATACAAAATATATTTAAGACACACTAAACATTATAAAACAATTATTGTAAAAATTAATTATATAATAATATAATAATAATATATATTCTTTAAATATATATGATACATATTTTATATGTCTCAGGTAGATATACCAAAAATATATATATAACCATCTAACTATTAATGAACCTAAGCTTTGATAAAGGGTCCATGCTAATATTATCATTTAAACCGGGAAATCTAGTGGCATCTAATTTTAATTGCCACATCATTTCACATACATCCAAATGAATGTCCAAGATATACCCTTGTAAATCCTTTTTTATTTGTTGAATGATAATAAATTTAAAACTATGGCCCGGATATTGTTTAATATGCCTGAAAAGGGCATTGGTATTCTTTTGATGCCTAATATCCAGAAGGTGTTCACCTATCCTATCTCTAAGGGCCCTGCAGATTTTACCTATATAAAACGCTAAACATTCATTACATTTGGCCATATACACTACATTTTTGGAATAACAATTAAAATGCCCCTTAAAAAACAATATTTCATTCCTCACCAACAATTTATTCTTGGTGGTTAAGATAAAACCACAAAGGCTACATCTCCCACATTTAAAATTCCCATTGGGCCTGCATGATGTACGACTACTATTTACATATGTACTTCTCTCTAATAAATTTTTAAATGATCTTGCCTTTCTATATACATTCATAGGTAACTCCTTCAATTTCCTACTAACATTCACATCTAGTTTTAACATTTCCCAATTATTCCGAATAATATTAATAATAAATTCTGTGTCATAAGTATATGTAGTTATGAAAAATAAAAATAAAATTAGATGCCACTAGATTTCCCGGTTTAAATGATAATATTAGCATGGCCCCTTTATTAAAGCTTAGGTTCATTAATAGTTAGATGATTATATATATTTTTTTGGTATATCTACCTGGGACATATAAAATATGTATCATATATATTTAAAGAATATATATTATTATTATATTATTATATTATTATATAAATAATTTTTACAATAATTGTTTTATAATGTTTAGTGTGTCTTAAATATATTTTGTATGCTTATTTTTAGTGTTTTATATGTTTACTTAAATAATTAAGTATATTCTAATATTATTTTAATTGCAGGTTATTTAAGTATTTGATTGGCAATTAAATTGGGTATTTATACTAGAAAATTGATTGTGGTAGTTGTTCTGAAGAAGTCTTTAGCATTAAGATGAAACCTAGGTTAACAACACTTGTGTATCGTGTTTTATGTGATTCTTGTGGAGAATAAAGTGGGAACAAAATTATGTGTTTGAAAGTGAATTTTTCTTAGATATATTACATTATACACGTTTCCTGGATGATATTTTTATTGTATGGAAGGGTGGTGTTAAGAAAATGCTTGAATTTATGGAGTATATTAATAATACTATAGAATTTTTAAAGTTCACCTTCAATTACAATGAACATGAAATATCCTATTTGGATGTTTCTTTAAAGTTTGACAAGGTAAAAGGTGTCTTGTCTTCAAGAATTTTTAGGAAAGCTACTTTTTCGAATGCATATTTAGACTATTCCAGCTGGCACCCTTTCCATCAAAAGAAAGCTATTGTAAAGGGGCAGATGGTTAGGGCGGCCAGGATGGTTAATGAAATGGAAGAATTTGACAAAGAATTGAGTGTTATTTCGGATATGTTTATTAAAAGAGGTTATGCTATTACCTTAGTTAACAGTATTAAGAATGAAGTTGTTTTAAAGAAAAATAATGGTATATACCAGCCTTTATTAAAGTTAGATGTAGTTACCACTAACGTGGTCAGTAGGTATAACAACATATATTTGGGTGAGGGTAGGCAAAGCAAAGAGAGTAAAATAGATTCCCTATTTTTCATAACTACATATACTTATGACACAGAATTTATTATTAATATTATTCGGAATAATTGGGAAATGTTAAAACTAGATGTGAATGTTAGTAGGAAATTGAAGGAGTTACCTATGAATGTATATAGAAAGGCAAGATCATTTAAAAATTTATTAGAGAGAAGTACATATGTAAATAGTAGTCGTACATCATGCAGGCCCAATGGGAATTTTAAATGTGGGAGATGTAGCCTTTGTGGTTTTATCTTAACCACCAAGAATACATTGTTGGTGAGGAATGAAATATTGTTTTTTAAGGGGCATTTTAATTGTTATTCCAAAAATGTAGTGTATATGGCCAAATGTAATGAATGTTTAGCATTTTATATAGGTAAAACCTGTAGGGCCCTTAGAGATAGGATAGGTGAACACCTTCTGGATATTAGGCATCAAAAGAATACCAATGCCCTTTTCAGGCATATTAAACAATATCTGGGCCATAGTTTTAAATTTATTATCATTCAACAAATAAAAAAGGATTTACAAGGGAATATCTTGGACATTCATTTGGATGTATGTGAAATGATGTGGCAATTATAATTAGATGCCACTAGATTTCCCGGTTTAAATGATAATATTAGCACGGCCCCTTTATTAAAGCTTAGGTTCATTAATAGTTAGATGGTTATATATATATTTTTGGTATATCTACCTGGGACATATAAAATATGTATCATATATATTTAAAGAATATATATTATTATTATATTATTATATAAATAATTTTTACAATAATTGTTTTATAATGTTTAGTGTGTCTTAAATATATTTTGTATGCTTATTTTTAGCGTTTTATATGTTTATTTAAATAATTAAGTATATTCTAATATTATTTTAATTGCAGGTTATTTAAGTATTTGATTGGCAATTAAGTTGGGTATTTATACTAGAAAATTGATTGTGGTAGTTGTTCTGAAGAAGTCTTTAGCATTAAGACGAAACCTAGGTTAACAACACTTGTGTATCGTGTTTTATGTGATTCTTGTGGAGAATAAAGTGGACCTTTACAATTATCTTATCTTTACCTTCAATGGGAAACAATACTTGTGTATTGTGTTTTACGTGGTTCTTGTGGAGAACTAAGTGGACATTCACATTCAACCTAATTTTTCATTGGAACTTGGTTTGGTTTGTTGGTTCCCGCATTCGAACTGCCATATCTTCGGAATTCATAGTAGTTGTGTGGTTACTTAGTCAGTATTTGTGTTGTGTAATAATTCCAACACACTGCCTACCTTCAACTAGCCAAAGCCTCTGACAATAATCCCCAGTTGGCCATGATACATAAGCCTACACAGCTAGGCATCAATCTGTATGTTACCAGATGGGTAGCTAACTGGCTCAATGATAGCACCCACTCAGTCAAAGTAGTGGAAGCCACCTCTAGTAGTAAACTCTTAAAGAGCGGTGTACCCCAAGTATCGGTCTGGGGGCCTCTACTGTTTGAGATATATGTTTCTGAAGTTCAAGATGAAACCAGTGGTCTGTGGCTGACCAGATTTACAGATGACTGCAAGCTGGCCACTGTCTTACATTCCCCATACTGATGTGAGCTGAGCATCCTCCAAGAGGCCCTTACCCAAATTAATGACTGGTACCAGAAGCATTGCCTCACACTGAATGCCAGGAAATGCATCATTATCCCTGTTGTGGTAGAAGTCATCCATACTAATTATGACAGTAATAACAATGTACTGAACATGCAATCAGGTGTGAGGCAACTTGTGTACCAGGGTTGATAGCAACCTGACAGTTTCCCACCATGTTGGCACTATTGTACAGAAGGCTGTCTACATGGCCCACCTCACAAATAAGGGTATGTCATCCAGGAACCAAGAGGCCATAACATTCCTGTACTACACCTTTATCAGACCCATTACTGAGTACAATGGCTCCTTTGGCATGTACCTTGCCAAGCACATGCAGCAGTTGCAAAGACCACACAGGTTCCTGACCAGGAAAATCCAGGGTCTGCAACACCTATCCTATACAGATAGGCTGAAAGCCTGCCCCTCTGCTCACTCTCATACAGACTGATCATAGGCAACCTGTGTCTGGCATAGAAGGCCATTTCCAAACCAGCCTTGATGGAGTTTCTGCATATCCATAAGACAAACCCCACTCACACAACCCACAAGCAAGGCCCTCACCTGGTCTGTGACATGAATAGTACTTGCTGGCAGGATAGATTTGTGTTCCAAACAATACACCGTCTGTAAAATACACTCCCTCCCCATGTCTAGCACAGTATCTCTCAAGCCCTCTTTAAGAAGAAGCTGGATGACTGCATGGGAAACAGAAAAGACACTCCTGGGATCCCGCCTGTGTCACAGCTGGACAGGGGAAACAGGTGCTGACTTTGAAGGGGCATGGGCAAAAATCTGGTCTAGACTTATGAGGGCATCCGGGCCAATAACCTAGTATCAGCCTATGAACCTATGCACCTAGTACTTTACATGTTTCCTGTATGCATTGCAGACTGTCCTGCAATGTTGTCTTAAATGAATCCCTGTGAGTCTGAACTGCATAGTTACTGCATTGCTAGAGTATCGTCTTGTTCCTTAATTAGTTATTATCACATATCATTAAACCTTGTCATTGTGCCTGGTCTGTATAGCATAAGTCAGCTCTTGGAGTACTTGCATATGCACTTAGTGACACTGTACAGCTCACTGCAATAGCCTGTTCTTGGTCACACTTACAATTTTGCTAATAGGCTCATCACACAGTAGGATTTGTCACCCTTTGTTGGTGGCCTTACAGTAGCTATTAAAGAGATAGATTGTGGCAGTCAGAACTACCTTAAAGTCTGAGCTGAAGGGCCCATAGTAACAAAGTTGTGCCAGACTTTACTAGGATTGTGTGTGTGTGTGTGTGTGTGTGTGTGTGTGTGTGTGTGTGTGTGTGTGTGTGTGTGTGTGTGTGTGTGTGTGTGTGTGTGTTTTTACAGAGTGAACCATGACCTGCACTCATACAGCAGTCCAAGCAATATGGAGTGTGTGATTGCCAGGCATGCAAGAGTGAGGTAACTCTTGAGGGGTAGGTATGTCACCGATTGAGGGTTGTCCTCATAGCCTATAGGTGTATGGTAGATGTCTGATGGGCTGCTATTGCCTGGTAGGGAAATGTCTGTGATGTCCCCAGCTGCTGCATGTGCCATCTGATGTGAATGATGAATGGAGGATTATGTACATTAATGGTCCTCATTGGGGGAACATGAAACATCAGATTCAGGAGTGCAATGCATGCTGTAATGCCAGTATGGTGAGACTACCCACACACATACTGTGCTGATAGCTGGCAGCAGTGTGATGTGGGTGTTAGTGGTGGATAGTGCTAGCAAACGTGGATGTGCAGGATCTGTACATAATGGTGCCCAATGTATGAGGTCCTGTGATGTGTTTCCCTGTTCATGTCTTTCAGGTGCAGTGTCACAACAGCAATTACCACCCTTTTCAGAAGCTGAGACTGCAGCAACAGTAGATGCCTTAAGATTGCACCACACAGTGCCGTTCAGCAGGAGCAGACAGCAGCAGCAGGAATGCACCACCCTGTGGAACGACGTACTGGAAACCATCAACAATCTGGGTCATCATGGGCATACCTATGAGCAGGTCAGGCACAGGGCAACCAAACTTATTCACCATGCCTGGCAAAGGGCTGCAGCTGTGGCCAGGGACTGTATAGCCACAGATGGGAGTCCGGCTATGCAGGCCCCATTGACACCTACAGAGGAGTTCCTCACCAACACTGGGGGAGCAACCACACCCCAGGAAACCATACACACCTCTGTCGTGGAGGTGGGTGGCAGCCAGACAATAGGCAAGGAGCATCCAGGTAAGGCCCCAGTGGATATCACTTCTATACTGTATCATTCATACTGGCATCCTTGGAGTATCTAAAAGCATATGTCAGGTCAAACTGCATTTGAGGTTGGGGTTTTGTAATGCACACAAGTGCACACCTGTAGTGAATGACAGCAAATTGTGTAGTATCAGAGCTTGTACTGTATGTGTTCAGAAAGTCATAATTTTCCTGTATCAATGCCACATGTGAGTGTGCTGACAATACCTCTCCCCCACAACTACATAGGTCCCTCTGGTCTGCCTGAGGAACAGCAGCTTGAAGCCGGTGAGTATTGAAATATCTTTTTGTGGCTCACCAATACCCTAGGCATGTTAAGGGCATGCATTTTTCTATGCACACAACTGTTACTCTTAGCCATATTGCAATATCTGCATGTTCACTTGTGGTGGGGTTAACTGTAGTGCATCACCGTGGTCTTCACAGGAGCTGTAACACATTGGCAAGTATGTTTCTGTAGGTGTTGCCACTCTATATACAGGGGTACATCCATACTGTGTACACAGGTGCAGTGTGGTTTAGGTTAAGGTCCATCACATACTACCACTCCTCAGGTATCTCAGAGGGGTATATTAGTAACAACATTAAATGGACATAGCTGCACTGCATGTTGTTGAGGGCCTGTCCAGAGTGTGTATGTTGTGGTCTGATTGTGTGTCATGCATGTCATCATTCAGAGACTGTGTGGTCTGTATAATGCCTTTGTGCCACCTCACCTGTATGTGTCTGTGTGCGCGTTCATGTGTGTTTGTGTGTGTGCATGTGTATCAGCAAACATTATACTGCAGGGTATTAATTTACATATGTTGTCTTCCCCTCACAGTTGAGCATAGGGGTTGGTGTCTCTCCCCCTCATAACCTGATGATGGTGGTCATAGTGAGGCACAGGTAAGGTCAGCAGGGGCTAAATCTGTGCCATCGGTTGGTATCCCAGTTTCATCCACAATGTCACTGCATACAGTCAGTTTGCGCATACATAACCAGTCCCCAGCAGCCACAGATAATGGACAGTTGGAGGTTGGTGGCATGGAACAGGCTAGTGTGGTGACTACGGAAAGTGCGAGTGTAGACACTAGCCATAGCCAGAGAGCAGGTGAGGTCCCACACAGGCAGATGGACAGGGGTGCTCGAAGGAGGACTGCTGTCCATTAAGACCCTGTCGCAAGTGTCACAGCAGATGTCACCAGACACATGTTTTGGTCCACCATGGAGGTACAGGTATGTACTGACTGCAACATCAGACAGATGTTCAGGGTCATGAATGCAGCACTTCCTGCCATGTGTGACGACCTCCGCTGCATTGGTGATGCCATACATCATTTTGCCAATGCCGTGGATAGACGGTGGGGTGAGACATTGTCATTGCTCAACCATGCAATGTCTGTGCTTGAGCATGTGGTAGGAGTAGAATGTCGGCCACGTGGACGTGAGTCAGCAACAAGATCAGCTGAGAGCCCACATGGCCATGCATATTCACACTCCCATAGTGGCAGTACCACCAGCACTACTGAATGGAGGATGCTGTCCACACCACACCAGAGCAGGTCATGGGCAAGTGGTCCTGGCCAGTCCCATCAGGGACGTGGATCCTGCAGACAGCAGTCACCATCAGGAACTAGTCCTGCATCTGGCTTTGGACTTGGTGGTGCCAGTGAGACTCCTGGCAGAACCAGTTCCTATGTCCCTGGCAGGAGACAGTGAACTGTACATCCTGCCATGTACGGTCCATGGCTGTCCGACATACCCCTGGCTTGATTGTGTGCATACAAACACACATCTCTAATACAGGCAGGTCACCACAAGACACACACAGCTCCTCTGCATGGCCCAGTTGAACACCACCCCTCCACACACACACACACACACACACACACACACACACACACACACACACACACACACACACATTATGTCAACCATATTGCCCAGCCTAGGCCTCTGGCAAACCCACATCACACCCTGTGCATGTGATGATACCTGTGCCACATCCCTGTTATCCATACAATAAATGCAGGGACATGCTAATATGGGTTTGCTCCACAGGGTGAATATAGTACAGTGTAGTAATGTAATGTTGTGTAAGGTGCTGTCTGCTGGCAATAGTTATGGGTACACATCGAAGCGTATGTACCTTTTTAGCCATGATGCATTATTGCTGTTAGTACTGCTGACTGACTGTAGTCTCACATACTGTGTTTTGTTTGTAATTCAGGTGTCTGTGTGTCTGCAGGCTGTGGGCCTGCTAACATTAGCAACAATGAGTATGGCGGAGTGGAAACACAGTGACTTTTTCATAGCCAAGGTACAGCTGTATATGTACATGTTTACCAGGTGTGTATGCATGCAACAGTGTGTGAGGGACAATTGGGGCAGACAATGTGACCTTGCAAACATACCCCTTGACACAGCCAGCTAGCCTTCATTCATGTCACCCAGGTGTTCTGTAGTACCACAGGCTCATACATACAGATGAGGTTACTTGAGTACTGGCACTAGGTCCCTCACAAGCTTAGTCATTACTTTAACCTCAACAGAGTCATCTATCAGCACCTGTTGCCCCGCCATTTCTTTCCCATCCACTCAACCTTGATGAAGTTGATGAAAGTATGCATGGTACTGTGTATGACAGGTTTGGGGTATGTATTCCTGACACAGGTCAGCCTGTGTTAGTCTAACCTGACAATCACCAGCATGTGTGTCTGCTATCTCATATGCAAGTGTGGCCTCTCATGCTGGTGGTGCACACAGAATCATAGTTCTCTACATGGGGCAGCTGTTGAAGGTCTAAGCACAGTCCCTACCTGCCAAGTCTTACAAATGATAGTGCTAGATACATAATGCAAATACCCCAGAGGTAATGTAGTGTTGCAGTGTCTGCCACTACTATTCAAGTGGGTGACAATTGCAGGGACTGTTAGGATTGCCAATGGTGGGTTCAGAGGCCCTTAACATGGTAGAGCCATCTGACACACACACACACACACACACACACACACACACACACACACACACACACACACACACACACACACACACACTGCATGGGGACATGCATTGAAACACACATGCACATAGAATTGACACTTTTCAGATTAGATGACCTACCTATCTATTTATGTACAATACACAGTGATATGACCATTGCATGTACCACAGTGCCTCTCTGTTAGAAACTGTGTAATGTGCTTGTAAGGTGGATGACATCTGTAAGGGCTGAAACTAGTCTGGCAATGGGGGAGTTCACAGGGTGGAAGAGGCACACAAAATGGTATAGCCATCGCATACACACAGTAAAGACAGCCACAGGGGATGAGCATACAGAAACACAAACACAGTTGCCAATAGACAGATTAGTAACTCTACGTATCCACTTGTATGCATTATAGTGCTACGTAGGCATTACATGCTCCACATAGCTTATATGCATGGGACATAACCCACTACCTCTTACAACATGTAATTTTGGGAATGCCTTCATGGATGGTGGGATAAACCACCAGAAATAGCAACTGGTCTCATCTATTGCTCCTACAAACCTGGAAAAGTGATAGAGTAACAAAGTTTGTATCAGCATGATGTTTCAGTCAGGTACAATGTCTGATGCTGGTATGTCTGTCACTCCGGTAACTGTGACATATTTGGCAATGATATCACATAAATGCCCATTGCTAGAGGTCACAGACCACATATAGGTTGCAAACATCTGAATATTCCATATACATCTGTACAGATGACTGGTATGGGCTGTATAGTTTAACATGGTATATGTGAGGCAGATGCCATTAACAGGCTCTTTAAAATAATGCCATGGGGAGGGGAACAACAGGCCTTAAAATGGTATAACCTACACACACAACAGCCACAGGGGATATGCTTCACACACATACTACTATAGTTGTCAGTATTGAGATTAGAACCCCTACCTATTTAATTATTTGTACTATAGTATTATGCAGTTATTGCACATGCCACAAAGCTTATATGGCCGAAGAGTGTATACAGGTACTTCTAAGATGACTGACATCAGCAGGCCTTGTAAAGTAGGGCAATGGGAACTGTAATGGGTGGTACATGGCTCAAAATGGTATAACCCACATCCCCAGAGGATATGATTTTCACCCAAACACGCACCCACAGAGAGAACATGATTCTCACACACATGCACAGTATCACAGTTGCCAGTATTGAGTTTAGGACCCCTACCTATCTAGTTATGTGTACTAATGTGTTACACAGTTATCACACATTCCACTGAGCTTATAGGATTTAACAGTGTCCCAAAGTACTTCTACAGTGAATTACATCAACAGCCCTGGCAATGGGAAAAGTACTGGGTGGGAAGGTCATCAAAATACTTTACCCTACAAACATGCACAGTTACAAACACCTTTACACACACATATACAGACATTTGCCAGAACTGAGAATAGAACCCCTGCCTATCTAGTTATTTGTACTATACTGTTACATAGTTATTGCATGCGCTACAGAGCTTATAGGGCTAAAGGCTGTCCAAAGGTACTTCTAAGGTGAATGACATCAGCAGGATTGCTAAAGTAGGGCACTGGGAAGTGGTGTGGGTGGCAAAGTCCTCAAAATACTTTATCCTACAAACATGCACACTTACAAACACTTTCACACACACACACACACACATTTTCTGGAACTGAGAACAGAACCCCTGCCTATCTAGTTATTTGTACTGTACTGTTACCTAGTTATTGCATGCATCACAGAGCTTATAGGGCTAAAGGCTGTCCAAAGGTACTTCTAAGGTGAATGACATCAGCAGGACTGCTAAAGTAGGGTAATGGGAATTGTACTGGGTGGGAATGGCCTAAAACTGTTTAACCTACAAACACACACACTTATATTTGCCAATACTAAAATTAGAATCCCTACCTATCTAGTTATTTGTACTGTAGTATTGTGCAGTTATCACATGAACCACAGAGCTTATAGGACTGACAAGTGTCCAAAGGTACTTCTAAGGTGAATGACATCAGCAGATCTTGTAAAGTAGGGCAATGGGAAGGGTACTGAGTGGGAAAGGCCTCTTAATACTTAAACCTACAGACACACACACACAGACACACACACACACAAAGGCAGGTGATGTGATATTACAACCCCCATCTCAGTACTATTACACAATGGAGCCCACCTTCATGTTGGCACATGCGACTGGTTACAACAGTATGCCACTGTCTGCAGCAGGACATCACTCTGTGCCATTTAGGGTATCCCTGTGTATGACTCACTCACTGTGTGTGTCTCCCTGTGTCTCTCTCTCGATCACTGTCTCTTTCTTCCCCGTGTCTATGCGTGTGTATGCTTGACATATTGTTCTATGTTGCCCATATATATGTCTGTGTATCACATGCAACAGATGCAGCTATATCACATATGGGCCACCTGCAGCTAGCTGAGGTTAATCCTGTCTGATGGGTGTGTATAGAGACAATTAAGGTGTACATTGCTGTCTGTATGCAAAGACATATATGCACAATACCATTATATAGTCTGATGTGGGTTTTCGACATGGGTTGTAATTCTCTAAGTGTAGGAGCATGCCCACTATGATCTTCTATAGTAAGACTGGGACTCCATTCCCAAGATAGTTGTACTCCGGTCCGGGATTTGTGTGCTACAGCCATACCTCTCAACCTGTTAGTTCAAGATATCTGGAGATAGCCTGTCAAAATGGGGGGACAAGGGCCCAAACATAGGGATATACTGTAATTATTGCTCTTATTAATGTAGAAAGTTGCTAGAGATACAGGGTTTGTTTTAGCAGACATTTTCTGACATATATGATGTCTGACACTGAAATGTATTGTGTCATTACCTACTGACAGAAATCCTCAGATCCTCACAGTGATTTACCAGAAAAATACAATATGTATGATGCACAGACTAATATTATGAGCCAAATTATATACATGTTTGCCCAATCTGGCCATTTCAGATGTATGGCTACAGCCGGTTGACTGATTAAGCTGTGTAAACAGTCCAGCACCTTGGTGATATACTGGCTGGGGATCTCCTGCTTGTGTGTTATTCTTCTTACCTGAAAAGTCATATCCTGGTGTGGGCATACATCTCAACTGTACAGTTTTTTGCAGATTGTCCAGATGTTTGTCTAATTTCTGTCCATTTGTCATAAACGTGTGGTTTTCTGGCAAGTTAGTGGCAAATATAACCTTCAGGCAATTCCTGCTAATGCAAAACTTGTTATTCTGCCACCTTTCTAAGTTTGTAAGAGAAATATTTAAAACATGTGCCTATCAGTGGGTCTTTGTCCTGCTTTTATTTATGACCTTGTCCAGATGTCTTGCTGTAAGAGTTTGAGAGGTATGGGTGAAGGTACAGACTGCATTCTACTGAGCAGAGATGTAAATTATATGTGTGTTATATTCCACATAGCACTATGATTTCCAGGTATGTCAGTGACAAAGCAGTACAGAGCAATGTGGTAAACCACTGACAGACAGTTGTGTATAGGTTGATATGAGGTTAGTAGGCTATTGGCCCTGAAGCCCTTATAACTCTTGCAGATGAGAGTGTAGCCCACGTTAAGACATGTCAGCACCCAGAGCCCCTGTCCAGCAGGGACACATGTGGAATCACAGGGCTGTATTTTCTGTTTCCCATGAACTTATACAGGGAGCACTTCACTATGGGTATTGAGGCACTTGGCTTGATGTGGACAGGGAGTGTATTCCACAGATAGAGGACTGTGGGACACATCTGTCACACCAACAATCCGTATTGTTATCACAGATCAGGTTGATGCTGCGCCTACAGGTTGATAGAGTAGTCCTTGACTTCCAGGTGTGCAACAGTCCCATCAAGGGAGGGTCTGGATTGCTTTGTATGCCAGACACAGGTCACCTCTGTGGAGTCTGTATGGAACTGAGTAGAGGGTCAGTGCTGTTAGCTTATCTGTGTAGGGTAGGTGTCTGTGGTCCTACATTCTCCTGGTGTGGAACCTCTGTGGTCTCTCCAGCTGCTGCATGTGCTTTGTGAGGTACATGCCGGAGGGAGCGTTGAACAAAATAATTGGCCTCCTAAGGTTAGCATACATAGATATTATGACCTCTTTGTCCCTGGATGGGATACGCTTACATCTGAGTTGTCCCATCTATGAAGCTTAGTGTACAATAGGAGCAAGATGGTGCTCAGACTACAGGTTGCTATCAACCTGGGTGGCCAAATACCTCACTACTGATTGTGTATGTAGGACATTGTTGTTAATGTGAAACTATGTGGGGACGTCTGTCTCCCTGGAGGAGATGATGATGCATCTGCAGGCATTCAGCTTGAGGCCATGTTTCTGGCATCAGTCATTTGTTTTGGTAAGACCCTCTTGTAGGACATCCACATCACTTCGGGTATTGATGACTGTTCCCAGCTTGCAGTTATCTGCTAGTCTGGTCAGCCATAGGCCAGTGTTTTTGGCCTGCTCCTCAGGTAAGTATATCCCATATACCAGAGGACCCCAGACTGATCCCTGGGGTATGCCATTCATTATGGGTGTACTGTTTGAGTTGGCTACCCCTATTATGATTATGTGGGTTCTATCAATGAATCAGTTTGCTGCCCATCTATTAACAAATGGATTGCTGCCTAGTTGACAGAGTTCATGTACTATGTCCATGTGGGGAATAGTGTGTAAGGCTTTGGCCAGCTCAAGGTGGCCGGAGTGCATCATCTTTCCCTCATCCATGCCTTTGTTGGTTGCCTCAGGGAAGTCATCCAGAGTTCACTGACATACCTCATCTAAAAATGGCAGACTGTGTAGGGTAATGTATTTGGATTTTGCCAATTTCCCTGTTAATGTGATCCATGATAATCCATTGCATGGCCTTGCAGATCAGGCTAGTTAGGCTGATGGGTCTTTCATTTCCTGGATCGGTGAACACTCCATCTTGTTGTAAAGGGATGACAGTGGCTGTCTGTCACTCGGCTGTAACAAAGACAGTACTCAGGCTTTGAGTGTGTAGGATGTGTAATGATGCTGCCAGTTCATGCCTGGGTTCATGTAGGTTGCAGCCTGGGATGTATTCAGGTCCCATGTAGGCTGTCTTCTTGACTTTGAGAGGGCAGTAATGCCCTGTTCCCTAGTGATAAGGGTTGGGTGTTCAGGTACTGGGGATGTCCTGCTTTCCTGATAGGGGGCAGAGGGGAGACATTTCCACTGAATCTGTCAGCCAGTGGATTGGCTATATCTACAGCATTTCTGTATGTGGTGTCCTTGACGACCAGTTCTGCACAGATCTGGGAGATTCCTTTGGGAATGCAGACATATGTGAGGAAGGCCTTATGATTGTCTGTCTTAGATGTGGGCAATTTAGACTCGGAGTTGCCTTTAGTGGATTTCACTAGTGCTCTTATTTGTTTGTTCAGGCTAAGGGGTGAATACTTCCAATTGTGCACCTGCTCCTTCTTGGTCCTGGACAGCAATGTTATTCTTTTGTTAGATAATTCCATTACTGTAGATGTTTGTGGACAGGTTTACTCTCCCTTGCAGATGGTGATGTTGTCCTGTCAGGTATTCCTGATTCAGTGCATCTCTATATATATGCTGGCATAGTAGTTTTGTGTACATTTGGAAGTTGGTGCCTGTTCCTCTAGTGGAGTAGGGGGCTGTTCAGCTGTTTATACCATCCCTCTGGTGGTTGTGATCAGCTTGTGGGACATTTTCTTTTTACCATGTCTAGAGGGGGCAGGAGAGATGGTGATATAACACGTGACCACTTTTCTGTTGGATCTTGCCAGGGAGGATGATACCATAGGGGTGCTGCAGTGGTTGATCATGTTGGTTACTGCCAAGTCCGACATAGGTATCACATCTTGTGGGGTATCAAGTGGCTGTCCTAAGGATGTAGCATTGATAAGATGGGGGAAATTTCTGTGGATTTCTGTTCTGCCATGGTTGGATTTCCAATCAATGGTTGGGTAATATAAGTCAGCCAGGATCAGGGTGATGGATGGAATCTTGATAGATTTATAGAGGGCCAGATAAGTGAGGTGGGTGTCCTGAGTCAGATATGTTGGCCTGTATCTATGTATAATTTGCACAGGGGTCTTGTCAACAGATGACTGCATTTGGAGTGTCTCATGTGTGCCAGACTTTGACTAGCCTGGAGGTGTGTGTCTGTCTAATATTTATTTATACTCCACCTCCTTTGGCTTTGCTGCCCACATTTTGGGGTCTGGCTGTGTGATAGGATGGATGAGTGATCAGGTATGATGGGTTTCTCTCCTCGGCTGTGAGCCAGGTTTCTGTGAGTGAAAAAATGTCACCATCCTCCAGGGTTATGACTGCTTGCAATGAGTGCATTTTCCTGTTTAGATTCCTAGCATTTAGCGGCATGGCCTTTAATTTGCATTTGTGTGTTTTGTGTTGGTAGTATGGACCCCATGACTTTCCCTACAAAGGCAGTATGGGGGAGGCAAGGGCCTTTGTCAGAGGCCTGATGGCCAAGTGAGACAGATGCAGGCCATCTCCATCTAACAAAGCAGCATGGTCTGTCGATCATATTTTCCCAGGTTGACAAGCAGTGGACCCCCCTGGGATGACACCAGTAAGTGAGCCAAGTGTTACTGACAATCATTTTCTGTTTGTATTGAGCCATCATTCTGGGTGATGGCAGATTGCTGCTTAAGGCTGCGGACATATCTGCATGGGACACATATTCAGCAAGCTGAATCATGTCTGTCTTCCTATAGTCCAGGGAGGTACATCTGACATCGTTAACTCCGCCATGGACCAGGCCGGAGTGATACCTGTACCTGTTGTGGGGTGACTTGAGTGCACGTGTGATATGGCAGATTATGGCACCTGACAAACAAGTAACCATGACTTTCTCCTTATCCTGCCTGGTGAGAGGCACATCTGTGTGTCTCACAGTGGAGTCTTCTATGAGTAATATGTTGGGTGCATGGTAAGGCCTTAGTGTTTGCAAGACCCTGGTGTGTGGACTATGCATGGTGTGTAGGTTTGTGGAGTTCTCATGTGTTTTTGCCTCTGAGGTGTCCTTTGTTTGAGTCTTTGTTTCATTGCAGACCTCCGCTTTTCTGGGTGTGTGTTGTGCATTTGCAAGTGATGTTTACTGACTCCGTACACTGCAGGGCACCTATGTTACTACACAATTTGTTCGGGTGTGCACATTCTCCATTTGTCTGGCCAGTGTTTCCCCTTCCCCTTATATGTGTCTCTTTGTCCTTCTGTAGTCCAGTCACAGGCTTTGCCCTCAGTGGCTGCTGTTATGTATTTGTAATTCTGCTGTGAGCGGGGTAAATGCCATAACATCACACACAAGGTTATGGACTTCACACCTCTGAGTGTACCTATTTATCAGGTTGCCCATCATTGCACCTCTACATCTGCTGTGGTCCTCAGACAGTTTGTGTTACTATGTTATTATGAGGCTACATGTTGCCCTAGCTGTCAAACCCTCACAGACTGACATCTGGACAGGCCCATATATGACAGTCAGAAAAAGGCCCACACATGGGGACAGGGTGTTAATACTGTTCTTCCAAACATAGACAGTTGGAAGACCAGTTTGGTATTTGCTTGCTTTCTCTTATGGGTATGATGTCTGCTTCTCCACTGTCTGCCATTGATGCTTTGACAAGACCCTTTCTTGTTTTGCAAATAGTTGGCAGGCAAATGCAATGTTAGGACAAGCAGAACAGATATACAAGGCATACTTGTGCTCCTTCTGTGACAACCTGTCATTCCAGGGATATGGATGTTGGCCAGTGACATGTTGTCAGTGCTGACACAGTAAGGTGGCAACCTTTTATAACCTGGCAGTACACTGACCTTCAGGTACCTGCTGTCCTACTAGGCACTGTACCTCTTAACTTCTTAGAGCCAGACATCTGGGCAAAGCCATAAGTAATTGGGGGACAAAGGCCTAAATATAGGGACAATTGTTAAACTATTGGCCTTACAAAAATAGAAAGGTGATACAATAACAGGTTTTGCATTAGCATGCATTTTTCTAAAGGGTATGAAATCTGAAACTACAATCTGTCATTATTTTCTGACTTTAGTCTTTCATGATTTGCCAATGATTTGCCAGAAAACCACAATTTAATGATAAACAGACCAAAAATATGATGCAAACCTCTGGACATTCTGCAAAAAGTCTGCACAGCTGAGAGGTATGCTAGGCACTGTGTAGGTTACTCTGAGCTGTGTACTTTCCATATGTCTGGTCGTCTGGCCCCCTGTCCCTGACCTGTCCAGCTTTCCTGCAGTAACAGATATTGACAGATGGACAGTGTGTAAAACTCGTACCGTAGGTGCAGCTGACATGCAAAATAGTTGGCACTGCAGTTCTTGGAACATGGACCCTGTCAACCACAGTACTGTACCTAGGCCACTAAGACACGACAGCCAGGAGTAAGTGCTGGCCACATCCTTACAGTATTAACCACACATATACATAACTCATTGACCCCTGAATATTGTGGGCATGCAACAAGTTATCAAGTTGATTGGGACAGCCCTGGGAGTCTGCTCTGCTGCTAATACCCTACAAACATTAATGGGTGTGTTGGGGGCACAACTGTCAACTGTACACATTTGCACAGACTGTGCTGATGTTGGCTTTACATTTTGGTTCCATTTATCATAGTATTGTGCCTGTCTTGGAAAATACAGGCATATCACTAAAGACCACAGGTTAGATTATAATGGCAAACATTTGGGTTTCAGACATCTTACCCTTCAGAGCCTTAATACAACTGCAAAACCTGCTGTGACATCACTGTGTAAATCTTTAGGGGAATATTTCATCATCATTGTCATGTGTTGGCCTTTGCCAGACATTTCTTTATGGTTTTCTATGGCTAACTTGCTGGGTGAGGCTGAGGGTGAATATGGGACCCCCACATTGACATCCATGCATGTGACATATGACCCCCGTTAGTTAGCCCCCCACAAATACCAAAGTGAGATTTTTCACCTAGGGGACTACTGCATACTCTGGGGAAGCCGGTATTGGGTAGACATTTCCTGTTGTCCCACATAGATGTCGGTTGTCTGTTGGTATCCCAGTAGGCCACCCCATTCCCTTGCATGCATGCAGTGATACTACAGCTATACTACCACAACATACTACTCCATTCATTTATTGTTAAGAAGACTAACTTACCTTGTGCCTGCAGCAGTTGTGAGGATGGTGCTTGAGGGCTGACTCTGTCGGATGCACGCAGTACACAGCCTATACATGGTAAGGTACAGATAGTGTGATGTGTGTGGCATCCATTTTACTCTGTGTGCGAGTCAGAGAGAGGTATCAGTCTCTGGGTCCCTACAGTGTCAGTGTGTGTGCTATGCATTTCCTCTTTACCAAGGCCTGGGCATACTGGGCATGCCTCCGTCTGCCTACAGGAGCAGGCTCAGGGCGTTCCTCCTCCAAGTCTCCCTGTGCCTGTGGGGATCTTGGCAATGTTGGAGGGTTGTGTGGTCCTTCCCTGTGATGTTCCTGTCGCAGCCGTTTCTGCAGGATCATATTGTGTAGCATGGCACATACTATGAACATGTGTGCACATATGGCTGGAGATTACTGCAGGGCTTCACCAGATATGTCAAGGCAGTGAACCATAACTTCAGCATCCCAAACACATGCTCTACAATGATCCTGGTTTGTGTGTGTGCCTCATTATGGCATTCTTCAGTGTGTGTGTGTGTGTGTGTGTGTGTGTGTGTGTGTGTGTGTGTGTATGTGTGCGTGTGTGTATGTGCGCATTTCTGATGGATGTCATCATCCACGGCTCCAGTGCATAGCCAGCATCCCCCACCAGATGGCCATATGGGATGTTCCCCCCTAGCAAATGCCTGGTACAACTGTGAGGCATGCCAGATGTGGGAGTCGTGATAACTACCAGGGCTGCCAGCACACACATTCATGATAATGCCATGGGCGTTGCACATGACCTGGCAGCTGATGGAGTGATAGCCCTTGCAGCTGACATAGACTCCACCCTCTTCACCGGGTGGTATCTTGATGTGGATGTGCGTGCAGTCTATGGCACCCAGTACCTCCGGGTAGTCTGCTACATGGTGGAAGAGATGCATATTGCTGATCCTCTCCTCAGGGGTGCTGGGGAAATATATGTGCTCACCGGTGGAGTACCCTGGATGCAGATGCCTGTGAGACCCCCATGATGTCCCCAGTAGGTCTTTGGAAAGTAACTGTAGCTGGTATTCTTAAGACTACACATACCTTTGTATCAGCTG